>NW_004797479.1:413333-467682 GCF_000002075.1 Aplysia californica | reverse complement strand
AGCTTCTCCAGTAGCGTCGAGATCTTAGACTCTCGTCTCTTCAATTTCTCACTGAGTAATTTCACCTCCCTGTTCTTTTCCTTTAGCTTGCCACATGCCTCTTTCCATTTCTTCTGGAGCTGTTGGACTTTGACTTCAGCAGAAGGCGAGTGATAAGTGTGGTCAAGCCCAACAGACACTGAAGGGTTTAAAGTTGGACGTTTTGGGGATGGTTCTTCTGGTAACGGAAGTTTACGTTTCTTTGGTGACGGTCGTTTCTTGTCGGCTTGTTGCTTGTGAGCTGGATAGCCAGGAAACTTAGATGGTACAGCCTTTCCATTCAGAGTATGTCTTTCTTTTCCATCCACATAATCTATTGGCAGAAAGTGTTCACTGCATACTTTGTCGTTTTTCTTCGGCATCCAAGGTTTGCCGTCAGGTTCAGCTCTGCTGATGGCAGAGATCCATTTTTGCCTCCGCTCAGCATCTTTGATGGGATGGGGGAAGCTGAGGAAAAGAATGAAAAAAAAATATAAGAGTTCAATTCAGTTGAGGAAACACAATTAAACACTGTTAATGTTATAACTCTCAAGTTATCCTTTGGGAAGAGGATTTGAGGCCAATATAATTATAATACATGTCGATGAGTAAAATACAAAGCCAAAGTGGAAAAAACAAGGAGAGATCAGCTGTTAAAATACATCACTATTTTTTAGAACCGTACTTGGCTGCGATTTCTTTTTTTACATGAATAGCAGTTTCTTGTACACATCAGCAAAGAATTTAAGTTTCATCTCACTCAAAACTAAGGTTTTTCTGTTTCATGGCCATGGCGAAACATGACGGTCTTGAGGCTTAGACTTAGAGAATAAACCTCTACAATGTAGGGCAGTAATAGCAACAGAATAGGCCTAAACTCTTGTGCTGGGACAGAGCAGTAAACGTGTCGACCTTTTGAAACGTGTAATGAGAGAATGTACACGAAGCTGAGACGTAGGCTCACCCAACTATACACTGAAACAAGAGGAGTTAGGAGTACCTAACAAAGACTGAACAGTGCGAGGTGCACACTACACACTGGGCAACTTTTATTGACCTCGAGCCTATTGACATAGCATCCTTGTAAGGGCTGTTTATTACTCTATGACCGCATGTTGGGGTTGGAAGCTGGAAAGGCGAGGCACTGAGACTGCCACGGGAGGAAGGGGGGGGGTAGGGAGGTTTGCCCACAGCACAAGACACACATTTTATGTCTCCGAGGCACTGTCACTGTGTACTGTGCGGGGTACGATCCGTGCGGGGTAAGACTACACTGCTTTACATGACCTACCAAAGCCTGGTGTTTTGATATTAAGTACATATATATGTACTTGGTGGGTATGCGGACTAACGAACTTTTGTTTTGACCATTAGCGCGACATAATCCCTAAGGGGAGAGTCAAAGCAATGTTCATTAATAAAATCAATAATGTTGTTGAATGTGTAGACTCTACTAACTTTGTTTTATTTAAGGCTTGGATTGATAGGGATGCTTTCAAACTGGGCCTCGTTCAAACTGACTGATTCGATCAGCACTGTAATAGTAATAGCTTTGGACATTTTAAATCTGGTATTCATACTCTGAGTGGGAGCCAGAGAGGAGAGGGAGGCACTAGATCTAGAGTCTAGATAGATCTTAGCTTTCTTTGTCTTTGTCTTTGTGTTGTTGGCGTCCTCTTGCCTTTCTTCACTTTCTTCATTCATTGTTATTCCCATAATTTATAATATAAAAGGCAGTAACAAAGAAATCCTTACCTGTGAAATGAAACTGAACATCCCTTGAAACTTCTGTTGTTGCAAAAGACGACACAGCAATTTTGAACCATCGTGTAGATCTAACGAAATCCTGTTGATAACGCTCAAACCTCGCTCTCTCAGCTTGCCCAACTGTTTTGACAGGGGGCAGCCATGTTGTGTGTATGTCGAAAGTCACGTGACGCGCAGTCTCGGTTAATTATAGGTCTATGTTACAGTCCCTTTGAATCAGAAGCAGAGTAATTTTACTGACAGAATATGTGTGCTTCTTAAAATTGATATCTGAGCCCAAAACTGGTCAAAAGAACCCGCCTGCCCCCTTAATGTTACTTTTGTACTCATTTTTGTCCTGGAAACTGTGATAATATGTCCCAAGGCATTGAGAAAATAGCAGGGATATTGAGGCTTAGTTATTGGAAAGGATTAAGAAGTCACCGTGGTATGCAGTCCAGGTTGACAAATTTGTTGATATTTAAACCAAGGCTTTAGGGCCTACCTACTACTTATTGAAATTCTAGTGGTTACGATATCGCTGACTCCTAATCGTAAGATTACGGGTTAGGTGGTTTGAGCCTCAGGTCCTGTGTTGTGTCCAAGGGAAAAGCACTTTCCATGAATTTTCTTCACTTCACCCCGGTTAGAATGGGTATTGGGCCATAGACAGCGAAAGATCATGTCTGTATCTCTCTCTCTTGCCTTTTAATTTTCAACTCCCAGTGGAGCATGGGCCGTCAACAACATTTCTCCAGCGAAGCCTGTCCTGTGATTCCTTTTCTAGCTGTCTCCGTGTCTGTTTAGTGTCTGCGTAAATTCTAAATGAAAATTTCTAATTGAAAAGTTTCATATTTGTGGCCCTATCGCTTATAAGGCATAACATTTTTGCAACAATGTCTGTGAAGACCTCACTTTTTACTGGGCCCTGCTCAGCCTGACAGTATGTTTTTGCAAGTTCCTCGACAAGATCAAGGCTTTTCTTAAGCACAGTCTCGGCTTTGTCATCTGGAACTTCACAAAATCTCAGAGACCGTGTTGCTCCAGAATTCAACACAATATGGTGTTCCATGTAATGCCTTTTCTGATGACTAGTACCATCACTGGCAAAGATGAACTATGTTGAGCCTTTAATATTTTCAACAATTTGTTGTTTTGCTGTGTGGTGGGCTGCATACATAAAATTGAGAGCAGTCTTCCGACAAGGTAAATTACTAAGGGGCAAATCTGTTTCAAAGAGATGCTTTGCCACTAGCTGCTCAGCTTTTGATGCCTGAGCAGGAACTATGTTTGCTTCACCCTGCACACTCGCATTGTGGGAATAGGCTTTGCACTTTTCTTTCAAAGTGATAGCATTGTTATCTTCCACAGTGTTCCGAGCAAGATTGCGGGTTCGGGGGTTCAAGCCTCAGCTCGGTCCGACGTCGTGACCTTGGGAAAGACACTTTACACGAACTTGCCTCGTGGCTCGGTCCTATCGGAGACGGACGTTAAACAAGGAGGTCCCGCCTCTTAAATAACCTAGTGTTGATAGGGGCGTTAAACTCATACCATTTCACCATATTTTTTTTTGGTGTTCAGAGCATGCAGGAATCTTTCAAATTTATCTTTCATTTCATCTCGTTCTTTCTTAAATTTACTTTTCATCTGTTGTTAATTTTTTATTTTCTTTTTCAAATTTTCATTGTTGATCTCTTGTGATCTCGACTGATCCCTTAGTTCATCATGTTTTCTTTCCAATTCAGTTTTCTCAATTTTCAACGGTTCATTTTGTTTGTTATTCTCAATGTTTCTCTTGTTTTTGTAATATAATTTTGTGTCTGATATTTTTTTTCCTTTTTCCTTCAGTTATTCCTCTGAACTCTCTACTTCTCTTTAAATCCTTCTTCATCAAGGGGGTGGTTTTGTTTTTTGTGTCTTGCAGTTCATGAACTAAACTCTGCTTTTCATGTTGTAACTGTTCTCTACAAGGGCTTCTGTTGTGTACTTTAGCTTAGTTTTGAGGTCTATTCTCTTTTCTAAAAAAAAAACAGTTTTCTTGTTTGAGGGTTTTCATTACTTTATCTTTGGCCTGAATAGAGTTTGTCAATTCTTTGAACGTATTATTGCATGATGGTGACACTGGGTTTTCTTGAGATAACACTGGATTTTCTTGAGATAATGCTGGATTTTGCGTAGACATAGGCCTGTTTCATTCATCAGGAAATTAATATGTCAGGAATGTGTTTAATTCTATAGTTTTGTTTTTGTTTGATAAGGTTTTGTGTTTCTTTAAAACAGATTTTTACACTTTTGACTTAATTACTGAGTCACTCATGTTGGCACACTTAATGCTGAGGATCTTGAGGCATTTTGGGACTCAAATTTTAAAGTCTCTCTCTTTGTTCTTAATACATGTAAAGTGTTCCAAAGCTATCACGACACTGTTAGGAATGTCTTGACGTGGAGGATTATCGTACGGTTCCACTCCCATGAGTTGAAGGCGATTCAGATCTAGAGCTGCCAGGGCTGGTGGGGCCGCATGAAAGTCGATGGCTTCTCTCTCTCTTTCTTCTGGCGCTGTTGCGTCATAAACGGTCAGCGATGCCGACAGCACGCAGGAACTCAACACTTGCCCGGGGGGTTCTTAAAAAGTGCTGAAAATGCGTTACTGAAATTTTTATGTCCCAGCAGACGGGAAGTCGATGGTTTCCGCTAGGTGGGGCAAAACTTGGGCCTTGGGTCATCTCGAGGCAGGTCTTCAGGACGGCTGTCACTCTGTGGGACACTCTACTCTCTGTGGCGTAGCTTGTGTTCGGCACCAGCTTTTCCAGACCAGTCTTGAGCTGAAAAACAGTTTTCAAGAAAATTGTGTGCTTGCCAAGAAGAAGCAACCACAGAAATTCAGTGAAGAAGCAATAAACACAGAAAGCTATGTCCTGAGCTGAGGAAGATGCAAATATACAAATTAGTATGCATGCCAAGAAAACTGTTCTACACCATTTTGTGAAGCAATAGCAATCCAATTGGTAGCTATGTCTTGACCTGGAAAAGTTTTTAAAACTTTTGACACAAATTCAGCAAAACTCAAAACAAAACAACAGGAAACTCTGCTTTTTAGTAATGTACCACAGGCAAAGTGCTAATATACAAACACTTGTATTAAATACTAGAACTACTGATGGGTCTCCAGTTACCAACCTGCTCAGACACTGCAATAATTATTCCTTAGTTGCAGAAGTTAATAATGGGCTTGTCTACCTCGTACGAGTATTCATGGATGTTTATATGTAATATATAATTATCATGCTGTTGATTTTTTAAAAACCCATTTCTTATGCAGCTGGAGGCACAACGAGATCTGACTGCTTTATTATTATTATTAAGTGCTGTTATTATTTTTGTTGTTATTGTTATTATTACTATGTGTGTGTGTGATATCTTTATGATGATGATGATGTACATAAGGATATATATGCTATGTGCACTGTTATTGCCAACCAACACCACAGCCAAGGAACTATTCAAGTCACTGGTTGATTACATATCAGGGAAACTAGATTGATCTTTTTCAACTTTTTGTGTTGGCATATCATATAGTCGGGTCTCTTTTAAGGACAAGCGGGCCTACCCAGATTTCGGGGGTTTCCAGAAATATTGACCTACTCCAAAAGTGGGCATTGCCCTACCTATAGGAGAAGTTTGGTTTCATTGGTGTGGGTATTTGTTTGGTTATAGAGAAAACTCTCCTTGTGTTTTAGAGAAACTGAACAACAGTCAAAAAGTTTACCTTCAATTTTCTCAAAACAGCATTTTTCGGGATAGCTCCCTTGTGCTTAAAAGCGACCATATGTACTGATGTGGATTTAAAAGTATGTTTGAGACAATTTTGCCTGTGTTTTAGATGGAAATCAAATCTGAATAACCTAAGGTCACCACAAAAGCATTGAAAATCCTGCTTCCATTTCCAACATCCTACCTCTGTGGAGCCGAATTTTTCTTCCGTGACAGCAATCAGAACGAAATTAGGACATGGTGCCCCCCCCGCCCCCCCCCCCCCCCCCCCCGGGGCGGTGCCACTGACTGAAGTGTCTTTAGGCCGTTCCCAAAGGGGGGACATTTCTCGTTCTAATGCACAGTAGAATTGTAAATAGGCTGATCCAACAATGTCATACTTATAACTGTGCCTGAACTACAACAGGGAACTGCTGCTTTTTCTTTCCTAATCCTTACTATTGTCATTTTTCCTCTACTTCTTTTGCATGTTTGTCACTCTCTTGTGACCCACTATTTCCGGGGTGCCTTGATAGTCGAAGCATACTTTGTGCTGTTGAAGCTAGAGAGGTGAGCAGAGTAAGTCTGATTCCCTGTAATGGCTTCTCTGTTGACCTCCACCCCTGGCGCTCATATGACCTTATGCAGTTGCGAGCGCCGTAGAACCTAAAACAGGACATGGTGAGAACCACACTTGATGTGTCAATGTCTCCCGTTGCCCCAGACAGGACAGTTTGCTTGCAGAGAAACAAGCACAGGGCGCCGACGTATTTGTACTGCAGTAAGATAAACTATATTTTTCTATACATTTTACATTTGTTTTAATATTGTACATGTGTATATTATGATAATTATGTCTTATTAGATATTTATTTTCATGCTGGTCGTTTACTATTTTGTTGTTGTGTTTGTCGGGGACTGCTGTCCAAAATGATCTAATCTTTGGGGGTGGGGGGAGGGAGGGATATTATAATAACAATTTTATCATGCTTTTTTTTTTTTTTTTTTTTTTTTTGCTGCACTGTTGATTGAAATACGCCGAGGGTCTTGTTGGCTCCCCATGTCCTGTAGTGGGGGGATGACAGCAACCACAACAATGATAATGACAGCAACAATGATGATGATGATGAAATCATAATAAAAATGCAAAAAAATCAAAGAACAAACACTTCATTTATTTTTGTCAAACTTTTGTTTTCGTGGCATGTGTGTATCAGAAAGGGTTAGTATTACTGTAAACTCTCTGGTGTGCATGTTCATGTTTGTGCCGATGATAGTCGAAAACGTACATGTTTAAAGCGAAAAACTTTTACACTTTGGCCTACTGCATGAATTACAATTTATTTCTACATTATTCTCCTACGTTTTGTGTGTGAAGTTCGATGTTTTGGTAAGTGTTGTACTGCGCTCGCAGCTGCATAAGGTCATGTGAGCATTAAACATTAAACATTTTCAGTTCGGTAGGAATTAATTTTGAATTTTGCCCAGGTGGCGGCCGAAGCCTACTCTTACATGTATCAATTTTGGACCACTATGGGATCTCAGCAATTTGCACAAGGGATCTCCCAGATTTTTCGCCATTATCCGAGGTTAGGTGTTACTGTTAGATCTTATCTACCCTAAGATCAGGGGTGTGGCTGAAAGATAGCCGTTAGAACTTAAGAAGGAGCCAAGGTGTAGCAATAGAAAGGCTGCAGAAAGAGTCAGGAGCCCAGAGAAGGGGGCAAAGTGAAGGGATGGGGGCAGAAAATGGAGACGAAACAGGCAACATGGTTAGAAAGCAAGAAAGAAGGTGAAAGGAGAATATTTTAGAGATGAAACTTTTCCGTCCCTGTCCGGATTCGAACTCGGGACCTATTGAATTAGAGGCGAACACTGTGTAACATCTAGGCTTGACCACGAGAGCCCCCCTCCCCCCTGTGAAGTCTGCCCGGAATAAGCTCGAGCAGTCCAGCGTTTGTGGTGAATAAATGCTTATACGGAGTGCCCACTATGGCTGGATCGGGCAGATCGCCCATCGCGTGAAACAAAACGAACACGTTTGTTTTTCTGTCCCCGTGGCTTTATGCACCCCGCATAATTTAGCAAAATTTGATCTTTTTTTTTTGCACAATGCCTGATTATTTTCCTTTGTCATTCTTTTAAAAAAATTAACAGAATCGCATAATTTCACATTTTTGGGATCTGCTTGTACAAGTTTAGAATTTTTCTTGCACGCACAAAACGACGGGGACAGGTTATACGGGGTGCCCACTACAGCTGGATCGGGCCAACCGCCCGACTCGATCGCCTGAAACTGAAAACAAACATGTTTGTTTTTTAGGCGATCGAGTCGGGCGATCGGCCGGTCCCATCCGTAGTGGGCACCCCGTATTTGGCTGAGGGGACATTACTTTGCTTAGACGACACTGGGTGTTTACTGAGAGCCGATGACCGTGGAAAATGTAAAATGGGTGGGCAAAAGATCTACAAATTGCAAGTCACCACGAAGGTGAGAATAATCACAAAGGCGTCTTTCCCTCACTCACGTCTTTTGCACACTATGTGGGTGATTGGCGGGAGCTCTGGTGGGGTTTGCTCCTTCTTTCCTATCAAACATCTGTCGTCTTTATCTCCCCTCCTTTTTTATGTTTCTTACTCTCTAGTAACACCTCAAATATTCGGCACTTATATGTCCTTATTGTGTTGCGAGTGCCGTAAAACTCTCACTAAAACTAAAATGGGTAGTCAAAAGATCACGTTTCCACATAAAGCGTTTCCATAAAGGTGAGGATAATCGCAAGGGCGTCTTTCCCTGACTCACGTCTTTTGCGTGCGAGGCGAACACTCTAACCTGCACCCCCGCTGACACCAGTGAACTGTGAGAGATCCAAGTGTCATGTCTCTCTGTTCTCTCTCTCTCTCTGTGTGTGTGTGTGTGTGTGTGTGTGTGTGTGTGTGTGTGTGTGTGTTTGGAATTCGAAGAGATAGTGGTGAGAGAGAGAGAGAATTTTTTTTTTGGGGGGGGGTGTACTTATGTGTGTGAATGTATTCTTTAGTTTAGTGGGTGCAGTCAGCCTTTGTTTCCCCAAGTTTTCTTTTCCTCAGTCGAGGTTGGCCTGTCAGACGAAATTATCTAAATTGTGGGTGCGTAAAACACCTCTATATTAATTTTTTTTTAAATTAAAAAAAAGGTAAAATAAAACAAGTAAAAAAAAAGCAAAAACATAACAAATCAAATAACAAACAAACAAACAAACAAACAAAAACCCGTCGGGTTACTTGTGTGAGACCGTAAATGTTACAGGATATGAACGGACTCGCTGTGGGTGGTTCGTGGGTGCCTCTGGTAGGTCAAAGTACATTTTCTACATGTACCGCTCTGTTTTTTTTTTTTTTTTTTTTTTGTAAAGTGTTTTACGGCGCTCGCAACTGCATAGGTCATATGAGCGCGCGGGACACACCTAATATTTTCAGTTGGTAGGAAATTTTGAATTTTGCCCGGGTGGCGGCCGAAGCCTACTCTTATCGATTTTAGACCACCAAGGGATCTTTAACGTGCGCAACTTGCACACGGGCCGTCCGGGATTTTTCGCCCTTGTCCTAGAAGGCTAGGTGTAGATCTTTCCTGCCAGAAGATCAGGGGTGTGGCAGAAAGACAGCAGTAAGGAGGAGCCAAGGAGTAGCAGTAGAAAGGCTGCAGAAAGAGTCAGGAGCCCAGAGGAGGGGGCAAATGAGGTGAGGGGGTGGGGGCAGAAAGTGGAAATGAAAGCAGACAACAGAACATTGCTAGAGAGCAGGAAAGGAGGTGAAAGGAGACAATTTTAGAGAAGAAAATTTTTCGGTCGCTACCCGGATTCGAACCCGGGACCTTTGAATGAGAGGCAAACACCTTAACCTCTAGGCCACGAGAGCCCCCATCTGTTGCTTTTGTCTGTCTTACTTCTTCCCTGCACCGTGAAATCGTTATGGTGTCCATAATAATATGTGTCACGACGCGGTGGAATCAGGCGCTAGTCAGTTTTTTGGGCATGTGGAGTTTTGTTTGTTTTAGTAGAGGTTTTACGGCGCTCGCAACAGCATAAGGTCATATGAGACTAAGGGGTGGATGTGAACAGAGAAGTCTATACAGGGAATCAGGCTTACTCTGCTCTCCTCTCTAGCTTCAACAGCACAAAGTCTGCTTCGATGATCAAGGCACCCCGGAAATAGCGGGTCACAAGAGTGTGACAAACATACAAAAGAAGTAGATGTAAATGGCGGTAGTAAGGATTAGGAAAGAAAAAGCAGCAGTTCCCTGTTGCAGTTCAGGCTCAGTTATGAGCATGATAATGATGAATCAGCCCATTTACAATTACAATTTTACTGTGCATAAGAACTCGAGATGTTAATGCCCCCCCCCCCCCCCCCCCCCTTCTGGGAATGGCCTAAAGACACTTCAGTCAGTAGCACCGCCCCGCATATAGAGTTATTGGCATCATCTGAAAGCTGATTTATTTGCCTTCTTTCCAATGAAATAAATACATGTATCCGTTTGTTTATCTTGGAAAGAATTCAAGATATCTGCGATTGAAGGAGGTGAGGTCGCCTGGTTTCGGTTTTGAAATAAGTGAAAAAATGGATGCCAAAGTTCGGAGACTCCAATAGCTAAAACTAAAGAGTCTTTGAAAACTGAAAATTGACGTATTTTTATCCTTTAATCAATATTTTTCAGTAAAATAGATGTGTTTTTATGAGGAAAGTAAAGAGGTTAAGCCAAACAGTAAAAATTCGATAAAAATGTCCAAAACTGGCGGGAAAATACCTGTTTCTCTGATTCCGTTATGTATTTTGACGAGCGCCTGATTTCATCAAGCTGCGTCACATAATAATATGGTCTCTTTGAAGCACAAGGGGGCTATCCCGAAAATGCCGTTTTGAGAAAATCAAAAGTAAAGTTTTTGCCCCTTGTTTGTTCACCTTCTTTAAAAGACAAGAAGAGTTTTCTCTATAACCAAACAACAAAACCCACTAGTGAAACCAAACTTCTCCTATAGGTAGGGCAATGCTTACTTTTGGTATAGGTTAAGATTTCTGGAAACCCCCGAAATCTAGGTTAGCCCGCTTGTCCTTGAAAACGACCATATTAATTAACGACCATATAAAGAAGACCCTGCTTCTTTTTGCTGAAACAAACAAACACACAAACAAACAACACACCAGAT
The DNA here is from genome assembly GCF_000002075.1 of Aplysia californica. Taxonomy (NCBI): domain Eukaryota; kingdom Metazoa; phylum Mollusca; class Gastropoda; order Aplysiida; family Aplysiidae; genus Aplysia; species Aplysia californica. Next base: position 456,982 of record NW_004797479.1, on the reverse strand, counting down.
AGGTCTAGGTATTATTTAAATCTACAACCTCTTTGCAATCAACACACATAGATCTACTCGCTGAGGACGTAGAAATCTAGCTACTGTCACGTGATCTGGAAGACACTCTGTTGTGAGCGAGCGTTGACGACCGACTGACCCCCGTGAGCGGTACAGAACTTGTGCTCACAACTTGTGTCCCCAATCAGTTGCTTGTACAGCACTCATGGAGGAAAGTTCGGAGGAAAAGTTTTAACAGATTTTTAGCGTTCTCATTGTAATCACTGTGAAATATTGTGACAGATTTTTAACATTGTGGTTTTACCTTCTGATTTTATATTGTGTTTTCATTTATTTTCCCACTGCACCGTTTGTGACCGGTCTAACAGGTATGTTCATGGTTGCTTCTCGAGATAGCTTTGTCAGAAATAACGTTTGTTCCATTGTTAATTTGTTCGCCGTTATTTAGGCCCACGTCATTTTCACTAGAAAAACCCCATTATTACTCTAAGTACATGTATTACTTTTGTTTAACCCTATATTTGTTGGAAGGAGTGCCGCAGAGGGTTGGCCGATAAACAACACACAATAGAAGGGAAATTTTGAGCAGGGTATACCCTAACTCTTGACCCTAACTCTTGTACAGATTGTTCTGTGGACCTTGTTGACTTCCGTAACGAGCGACCACCCCAACAAACACAATAAAGAAGAGACCTAGATCTATATCTAAGCCTTACTCTGATCCACCCCTACCACTACCCTTACCTATACCCCTGCCATTACCTCTACCCCCACCCTTACCTTCACCCACCCTTACCCCAAACCCAAACTCTGACCCTCTATTCTGCTGTTTCATAGTGGTCGCTCGGTACGGAAGTCGTCCTCAAAAAAGTTGTATAAATCTAACCTCAACTAGGCCTACTGTATGGGAAAATATTAGGACAAACTGATACAAACTGCTGTGCAAAGTATGTGGGACATTCATTCACCAGTTAAAAAGATATTCGAGGATATGTTTGACCGCACAATATACACGCAATAATACATATATTAGATCTAGATCTAGATCTAGATAAACAAGGATAAGTCCTTAAAGCTGTTACAATGTACATGGTGATCCCACTCGCGCAAAAATTGTTCTAGAATGCTGTAATTTGGAACAGACATAATTCATTCAAAAGGAATTTGTTTGATGTAAAATCCACGAAGAAGAAAGGTTTTGAAAACGGAAACGGCTAAAAGAAAAAAGCACCCAAAAACGCAAAGTTCACCCATGTTTAAAAATCTTGTAAAGGAAGTCGTGAAACGATTAGTTGACCTTTTTCTTTTTCTCTTTGACATTAATTTCCTATCCCTGTGACATTAAAAAAATATTTGATTTCTTTTAGAGTTTTAAAAATCTAATGATTTCATTCTGAAATTCTTAGAAGCAGTGCTCCACTTTCCCTCCTTTGGACTCGACGCATTTTTACCGCGTCGTTCGAAATGTTCAGTGGTGCCCTAACACAAGGACCTGCTACACCATGAGTTTTTAATGCCACAGACACTGTACATGTTCAATAAGAAATGGCTTCTAGAGACAATAGAGTGGGGGTGCCCAATAGACTGCATTTTTAAAGTTAACATAATCCCGTAGGGTGAAAATGGGCTTTGCACTAAACCAAAGTCACCGAGGAATGATCCCTCTTTATAAGACAACCGAGGAATCATGAACACATTGCTATGCTCTGATCCATGTCATCTCGGCCTAACGAAGATGAACATGGTATAGTCGTAGGTTAAGATCTGCCATGAGAATGTAGACTATTAATGTGTAGGAAAGTCCTAGCTGCAGATCGTCTACGTACAGACGTCTCATGGGACTCGACTACTGAAATCTGCACTCTGGTGACGTTTAAAGGGCTGCGCATGGTGTGTGTTCGACCTGAAGTGGTCATTTTTTAAAATAACTTTTTAGTTCTGATTCGCTATAGATCCAAACTGACGGAACTTCTCTACTCATGACGACAAAGGTCTTGAGGGCACCTAAGCATTCTCTCCATGCCATGCGCAGAACTTACGAAATGTCAGGGATGGTGAGTTTGTGGAGAGGTAATATTCGATACTTCGATACAAAAAGCTCTCTGCTCTTTACTAAGCGTAGCCATGAATTCAGCAGGCAAACAAAATTTGGAAAAATATCTGCAGACTTCTGTTGACTTGTTAAATGTTAGACTGCTGTAGCTTGCAATATGGCACGATTGTTGCAACTTTTAGCGGTAGGCCTAATGCGAACTGGTGCGTCAAGCTATGAACATGTCGAAAAGGTTGAAAATGGGTTGTTTTTTTATGCGCTAGATCTATATAGAACAAAACCATTCAATGGATTTATCCAAAATACATATCAAACAAATTCCTTTTGGCTTTCAAATGTTATGTTCAAATCTGAAACGCAAAACTTCAGTACGGAGGAAGATATTTACAAAACAAGTTGTAAAGTTTTTTAAATTTGATCACCCTGTATATTACATGTCTCTATGAATAACCTACATTTTTTGTTTGGGTGGAGGGGGGGGGGGTGGAGCGGTAGGGCTCTCGTAGTCTAGAGGTTACAGTGTTGGCCTCTTATTCAATAGGTTCTGGGTTCGAAACCTGACTGCAATAGAAATTGTTATTTAAAATTTTCTTTTCTCATTCTTTCCTGCTCTCTGACTTGTTCTGTCGTCTACTTTCGTCTCCACTTTCTGCCTCTTCTTCCCCCCTCCACTGTGTACCCTCTTCTGGGCTTCTCTTTCTTCAGCGTTTATACTTCTACTCCTTGGCTTCTTCTTACGGCTGTGTTTCAGCCACACCCCTTATCTTATGGTTGGAAAGATCTAAAACCAAACCTAATCGGATGAGGGCGTAAAATCTCGGAGGTCCAATGTGCAAGTTGTGCCGTTAAAGACCCTTTGGCGGTCCTTAAATTTAAATCGATAAGGGCAGGCTAAAAACTACACCTCCAGTCTGTGGGAGACGCACTGGAGTAACAAATAAATAACAAACTCTACAACAACTTGCCCAAACTGAATCCATGCAAACCTTCTGGTCTCTTTAGTTTAGAAGAGACGAAGCAATTTTTAACACGATTACATATCGGATACACCTCCCTGACACATGAATTCCTCGAGCAGGGAGGAGAGAAACCGTGCTGTGTCGCATACAGATTTCACAATTCAATAGACACTTATCGGAGTGTCTGGACTTTTGAGAGACCTCAAGGAAGTCTTTTAAATGTACAAAATTACAATGTACAAGATCTGTTCTGTCCTTGATCCCAACATAGTTCTTGAGTAAAGGCCATTGGCCTTGACAGTAAATTATAAAAACCGTTATTGTAATATTTGTTCTTTTATAGTAGAGGGTTTTACGGCGCTCGCAACTGCATAATAAGGTCATATGAGCGCCAAGGGGTGGGTGTCAACAGAAGTCTTTACAGGGAATCATACTTATTCTGCTCACCTCTAGCTTCAACAGCACAAGGTCTGCTTCGACTATCAAGGCACCCCGGAAATAGCAGGTCACAAGAGAGTGACAAACATGCAAAAGAAGTAGAGGAAAAATGACAATAGTAAGGAGTAGGAAAGAAAAAGCAGCAGTTCCCTGTTGTAGATCAGGCACAGTTATGAGCGTGACATGAATCAGCCCATTTACAATTCTACTGTGCTTGAACGAGAAATGTCTCCCCACTGGGAATGGCCTAAAGACACTGCAGTCAGTGGCACTACCCCGGGGGGACAATTTTAATATTTAAATGTCATTTTGAAACAATTACACAAAATTTTAACTTGAATCTTAATCTGATCACTGATCAAAATCAAGCCTTGTTGTGAATTGTTGTGAATGCATCCTACTTGTGTTTCGTGCACTCAAATGACTATGCAGTTGCGCACCGTAGAACTCTTACTAAAATAAATAATTAAGATTAAGGCTAGGTTAGCTTTGGGATTTTGGGTAGGGCTGGAGTTAGGGTTTGATTAAGGTCATGGTTTGTGTTAGGTCCCTTCTTTATTGTTTGTTTGGGTGGTCGCTCGGTATGGGCGTCCTGGGAGGAATTCCTCAACGAGTAACCACTGTGAAATACAGGGCTAGGGTTTGGTTTTGGTTTGAGTTAATACGGAAGTCCTTCTCATTTTCCTATTTGATTTGCGCCTAACAGTGATGGAGGGGTATTCGGAGGTCCTGCCTCTTGAATAACCTCAGTGTTGCAAAGGGCGCTAAGCCAAAACAATTTCCAAGGAAGTTTGTTCCGTAAGCTCTTGGCCATGTGTCGCATCCCTGCTTGTTGTTGCTCCTCAGTACACGTGCAGAGGGCGAGGGTTCGAATTCTTGCCGTCTGCCATGCCGCAGAGAGGGGACGACAAGGACAAGGAGGGTTCTTCCTCAAGCGAGCCCCCGGCCGGGCAAGCGGGAGGGGAGAATGTCTCACAAGAGGAGCCTGAGACTGGTGCCGCTGGAGGAGGTGGGGGTGGAGAGGTACTGTCAGCCAAGTCGGAGCTGTCGGAGGCTGGGAAGTCTGGGGAGGTGGGCGAGGAGAAAGAAGGGAGAGGCAGCAGGTCGGGGTCGGGCTCGATGAGTGAGGCGGACAGTGTCTCGGGGCCTGAGGGAAGAGAGACAGAGAGAGACAGAGACAAGAGCCAGAGCAAGACGTCCTCGGCTCCTGAGGCGTCGCCCCGTGTCAGCTCGACGTCCACAGACGAGTTCCTGCACGGTTCACGGGGCGCGGAGCTGCCCGACTGGTCCTGGAGCGGAGCCAGCGACTCCCAGCCCTCCTCCTCCGGCCGCTCCGCCCCGGCAGGCTCGAACGTCACACCAGATCACGAAGCCAACGTCACAGACACTGACGTCACCACTGACCAGGACGGTTCTGTCTTCAGCTTCGACTTGCCCTTTGAGACGCAGGAGACATCCGGTGAGGGCCGTGCCCGGCCTGACCACGTGACCCCACCGATGATGGGTAGGGGTCAGGGAAACTTGACCGGTACAAGTGGACGAGGCTCTGCAGGGAGTGAAAATATATCTCCACCTGGAACCACAGCACGGACGGATAAACACACTGGACACACTACTGTCCCAACACCTGAACGTGCTGAGGAGACCGCCGGCGATGGGACAACTGACCAGTTTATCTCGCCCCCATCGGGCACTCCCGCCCTGCCCACGTCGTCCACGCCCATAGCCAGCGACGCCGACATGTCCGGAGAGCCGGTGCCGGCCGTGAGCCCGTCTGGTCAGCTGGGAGAGACGTCTCTAGGCAGCAGCGTGTCGGGGCAGGCCGAGCATTCGGGCGGTCAGGACACGGAGAACGAGTTCTCCCCCTTCAGCGCTAACTGGGAGCCGGCCGAGTCGCCCACGGTCAAAGTCACCACCAGCCCGGACGATACGGAGACCCGTGAACACGCCGACGCTGGACACACCCCGTCGCGTGGTAGTTCAGAGGTCAAACATTTCCGATCACGTGACAATGCTAAAGCTGGACAATCCAAGTCACGTGAACGTGTTGAGTCTAGGCATTCTCCCTCATGTGACCAGCAGACAGTTGCTGGATATACCACGTTACGTGATGAACCTGAGACAGAGCCATGCGCTGTGACCAGTGTCCATGGAGATGAGCCGACAGCCCAGAGGGTGGACAGACATGCGGACGAACCAGGCTCGGGGACTGACCCGGTGGATGTGGACAGCCCGTGGTCTGTGTCTCCCTCCGATGGCCCCAGCTCTGAGACAACTCCAGGACACCAGGACCTGCCTGAACACCCTGATCCACGTGATGTGACATGTACGCCCCAAGTCGATGTCCAGCAAGACAAAAAGGCCGAAGGTCAAAACGTCGATAATCCACAAAGCGATGATCAAAACGTCGATAATCCACAAAGCGATGATCAAAACGTCGATAATCCACAAACAGATGCCCGAAAAGCCGATGAGCAAAAACATAATACTCTGCAAGCCGATGAGCAAAAAGATGATAGTCCTCAAGCCACAAGCCAAAAAGCTGATGTCCATGAAACCGATGAGCAACCGTGCCCATCGGGACCAGGGGCTGCTTCGTCATCAGAAGGTCTGCAGTCTGGACAGCCTGAGCCAGGCCCACCGGGTATGACGTCACAGTTGTCATCAGAAGACAGTCCAATCAGCAGTTTGACCAGCTCATCTGATGAGGGCGGTGAGCCGGGAAGGGATGAGCCTTCAGACGTGCCCAGTGGTGGCGCCCAAGCCGCGCCACAGAAAGAGGCGCCGTCCACGTTTGAGTTCACCAAAGCGCTGTGGGAGAGCCGTGCCCACCACCCGTCCACCGTCTGCGGAGGTCCGCCCACCGCTCCCCACCTGTCTTCGCCCGATGATGAGGGGCCTCCTGACATCACGCACCTGTCGCTGAGGATCAGACGGGCAAGTCCGGATGAAAATGCTGAGAGAGACGGCGCCAATGAAGACAATGGCGACGATAATGGCAACGACGAAGGCGACGGAGTCGATGATGATGACGATGATGATGATGACGACGACGATGAGTCAGACGAGGACGCCGATATGGTGCCAGATGACCGTTTTTTGCGGCCAGATCTGGCTGCTCAGGTGCGTGAGAAGTTCCAAGCCAGCCATTTCCCAATTCACGGTGGGCGGCGGAGACACGCAGCTGAAAGTGGCAGACAGGAGAGGAAGAAGAAAAAATGGAAGAAACGGCCGCTCCTGTCTTCACGATCGGGTCGACGACCTGTCTCTGGAGCCCCTGGCCCGTCCGGAATTGACTCTGGGAACCCCGGCCCCTCCAGAATTAACTCTAGGAATCCCGGCACCTCGGGGGTTAATTCAATGAACCCCAGCACCTCAAGCGCTAACTCTGGGAATCCTGGCACCTTGGGAGTTAACTCTTCAAATCCTGGCACCTCGGGCGCTAACTCTGGGAATCTCAGCCCCCCGAGAGTTAACTATGGTAATCCCAGCACCTCAGGAGTGAACTCAGGGAATCCCAGCACTTCAAGCGCTAACTCTGGAAATCCCAGCACCTCGGGCGCTAACTCTGGGAATCCTGGCACCTCGGGAGTTAACTCAGGGAATACCAGCACCTCGGGCGCTAACTCAGGAAATCCCAGCACCTCGGGCGCTAACTCTGGGAATCCTGGCACCTCGGGCGCTAACTCTGGAAATCACAGCACCTCGGGCGCTAACTCTGGGAATCCTGGGTTCTTGGGTGTTAACTCTTCAAATCCTGGCACCTCGGGAGTTAACTCTGGGAACCCTGGCACCATGGGATGTAACACAAGGAGACCTAGCGCATTAGGTATCAACCAGCAGACAGCCAGCACATCTGGAAGTAATTTGGTGAGACCCGGTACCTCAGCTATAAATAACCTTGACGGGTGGCTGGACCTATCAATGATCGGTGCTGTGGGCGGCATACCCGCGGAGAGCTCCCAGGAACCGGCGTCCTCCGGCCAGGCAGAATTGAGTGCCAGTGGCTCCTCCAGTTCTCGCTCTCGCATCCAGTCCTCTACCCGTGACGACCTTGACCTCCTGGACTCGGCGCCCACGAGGGTGAGCAGGGAACGAACGGTGAGCGAGAGCTCGGTCCCGTACGCTCCCCAGAGTTCGGATATGACTCGGGAAATGGCCAAAGCCACTGCGCTGAGCCGGGTGAGGGTGAGACAGAACGCGTTCTCTGAGTCTGACGAAAACGGTAACCACTTTGGCCCCAGCAGAAACCTTAACCTTTTGCAGCAGAGCGGTAACCAATCGCACGAGAGCACGGCGAACGGGCTCCAAGCGACCATCCAAGGACGAAATGTAGACGGGGCACAGATGGAGGGAGCCCAGAATGAACCGCAAAGACATGAAGAGGGCATGAATGTTGACCAAGAGGAAGGAGAGCAAGTATTTGACCGGGAGTCAGCAGACGGACATGGAGGAGGGCTGGAAGCCCAGAAGACAGAAGAGGCGATTGACACTGATGGGGACGTCGTGCTCAGCCCCACGAGAGAAGCACATAAGCAAGCGGATGACGTCACATCCCCCCGACGTGTGATCCCTGACGTGGTTTTTCACGTCGATGACGTAGAATCTGATTCTTCACCTGTGGTCACCGACGCAGGAGAAACGTCCTCCGAACCCCCGGTTCAGACTCCTGTCATCAACGTGCTTTTTGCTCAATTGAAAAGGTCAGAGTCAAGAGGCCAGGCTGAGTTTTGGTATGACCTCACATTGCTGGATATTGCCTCTGAGAACACCGAGAATGCAAACAAGAAGGGAAAAGAGGAGCAGCAAGGAAAAAAGAAAGATGAGGAGAAAGAGGACGACGGAGACGAGGATGGAGACAAGGAGGAAGATAAAGATAAGGAACCTAACGACGGAGAGGGAGAGGGAGAGGGAGAGGAAGGAGACGGAAAGGAGGAGACAGAGGAAAGAGAGGAAGGAGACAAAGAGGGAGACAAGGAGGATGGAAAAGAAGCACGCGATGGTGAGGGTGCAGAGGGTGGGGGAGACGGAAAGGAAAAAGGCAAGGAGGTAGACACGTCCGAAGGTGAGCCCATGGCCCACTTAACGACCACACCCGACGTGACAAGTCCGGCCGTGGGTGCCACAGTAAGGCCTAGCGGGAAGAGAAGAGACCCGGCGTTGAATAAATCCCCTAACGTGACTCACGTGGTGGATCTGAACGACTCGTCTAACTTTACTCGTGTGGTGGATCTCAATGTCGTGAACAACGTGACTCAAGTCGTAGAGCTGGACGACTCCTCCAACATGACGAACGTAGTCGTGGACCTAGATGAAATGTCTGACGTCACGCAAGACAATCAACTGAGAGACATGGCAGGCGTGACGCACGTTGTAGACCTGAATGACACGTCTCGCGTCACAGACGTTATACAGTTGGACAACGCTTCTAACGTTACACATGTTGTAGGATTGGACGAGACCTCACGTGCTACCCATGTCGTAGACTTAAATGATGTACCAGACGGGACATATGTCGAAGAATCAGACGTTTCCAATGAAAATAATATGAAAGAATCAAATGTTTCCAACGAGGCACACGACGAAGAGTCAAAAGACACCCCAATGGAGACTAACGTTGATGAATCCAAAGATGTTTCCAATGAGACAAGCGTCGAAGAATCGAAAAACGTTGCCATGGAGACAAATATTGATGAATCAGAAAGTGCTTCCAACGAGACAATGGTGGCGAGCTTGAGTGAGAGCTTGAGTGGGCAGTCTGACGTAACCGTTGTTGAGTCGAGTGACATAACGGACGTGACTTATGACGTAACACGCGGTACGGAGGCGTGCCAAGTGTCGAACGCCACTCGTGACCAGAGCTTGGAGGACACGTCTGACTTGGCCGCCTCTGGAGTAGCTAGCTCTGACACAACTATCTTTGACGTGAATATATCTGACGTGATAGCCTCTGGCACTACTATCTCGGACGTGAATATGTCTGACATGGATACGTCTGACGTGAATATGTCTGACGGGATAGCCTCTGGCACAATTATTTCTGAAATGACTACACATGACATGGCAGTCCCCGACATGCCAGCCTCTGCAGCCGCTGACGTGACTTTCTTTGACGTGGAGCCTCGAGCACGCAGCCGCACCAGTAGCAGTGTGAGTAGCGGCATGCCTACCCTCTGGAAACCGCCCCTGGTTACGGGCCGGGACTACAAGAGACGCGGCGCCAAGTGTGTGGGAGGCCAGGACAGCAGCTCGGCCAGAGAGTCGTCCGAGGAGGACATGGCTTTGGGGAGCTCCAGCGCGGGTACGTCGGATGACGTAGAAATGGTCAGCGTGACTTCGACCTCCGAGGAAGGGACGGGGTCGGACTCTGTCGACGGCGACAATGGCATAGACAACAAGGCCCACAGGCACCAAGACGTAGTGGATAACGCTTACGCCCAACGTCTGTTTGACAACCTGTACGTCGGGCGCCTACCCCCGCCGGACAACGCACGCCCCCCTCCACCACCCGCACCCCTACCCCCGCCCGACAACATAGCTCGCCTACAACTGCCTGACAACGCCGTACGTCTGAGATCCCCGGATGAGGCAGGGGGCGTGGACGAGGCGAACCCGGAGCGGAGCGACAGCGACAGCGCCCTCGGCCTCACGCCGGGACTGCCCAGCTCTCACGAGTACGATACCGTCGCCTCCGATTCCAGCAGCAGAGAAAGCAATGACGATTCTTCTAATGGCTATGTCGTCTGTACAGGGCGGACGGGAAGTCTGGGCGATTTTGATGACGAGGATTTGGATGACACACTGTGCAATAGCCATGACCTTGAGTTCCACGACATACCACCTGAGGGAGTTCACCGACCTAGCCCTACGAAAAGAACCGGAAATGATGCGTCAGCTTCTACACACTACACACCGGGTGTGTCCGCCACTACACACTACACACCGGGAAAGTCCTCTTCTACACACTACACATCAGATGCGTCACCTTCTACACACCTCACACCGAATAGTTTTCTCTCTACAGACAACACACCAGTCACTTCGACCTCTACACACCACACGCCGGGTGCGTCACCCTCCACACACCACACAGAGGATGCGTCCTCCTCTACACACTACACACCGAAGAGTTTACTCTCAACAGACAACACACCGGGTGTGTCCCCCTCTACACACTACACCCCCGAAACGTCCTCCACTACACACTACACACCGAAGAGTTTACTCTTTACAGACAACACGCCAGTCATGTCGACCTCTACACACGACACACCGGACACACCACCCACACCACCCACACCCAACTTCCAGCCGCCCACTACCTCACACAGAGAGGAAGAGGACGCTGCAGCACAGACTACGTCCACTACACAGTGGACGGCTCATGACGACAACGTCCATCACCACGTCTTGTCAGAGACGACAGGGAACAGGATCTCGGCCGGAACCACAGGGACGTCTACTGGAGATCCGTTAAACTCCCAGCCACCCGAGGGGATCTCCGTCCGGGCGCCATTGACACGTCAGAGATCACACACAATCGATGAAGTCACCACGGGAAGTGCCAGCAGCTCACTGACAACGAGTGATACCAAGATGAACGTCGCTAAGCCAGATACGAATCCCTCATCTTTTGGCTCAGTTATTAAGCCCTCACCCTCTGTCGTAGATACGGTCGCGAGAGAGGAAGACAGAAATGAAATAAAGGCAGAAAGAGAGGGAGAACGAGAGGAAGCAGAGGGGAAGGGGGAGGAAGAGCGACAGAAAGAATTGTTAGAGGGAAATAAAGAACAAGAGAAAGTAGAAAAAGAAAGAGAGGAAGGACAGATATCAGAGAAAAGTGCAGAGGAAGGGCAAAGAGTAGAGAAGGGGGGTGAGGACGGACAGAAAGTTGAAAAAGTAGGAAAAGAAGAACGACCGAAAGAAGAGAAAGGAGAAGAAGAAAGTCCAAAAGAGAAAAGAGGAGAGGAGGAAAGTCCAAAAGAAGAGAAAAGAGGAGAGGAGGAACTACTGAAAGAAGACAAAGAAGGAGAGAAAGAAAAAGCAGAGAAAGGAGGGGAGGAGGAAAAGAAAGAGAAAGGAGAGGAAGAAAGACTGAAAGAAGACAAAGGAGAAGAGAAAGAACAATCAAATGAAGAGAAAAGAAAAGAACAGAAGGCAGAGACGGGAGTAAAGGAAGGACCAAAACAAGAGAAAGGAGGAAAGAAAGAACGACGGAAAGGAGAGAAAGGAAGAGAGGAAGGACAGAAAGCAGAGAGAAGAGAGGAAAAACGACCAACAGAAGAGAAAGGAGGAAAGGGAGAACGACGGAAAGGAGATAAAGGAAGAGAGGAAGGACAGAAAGCAGAGAGAAGAGAGGAAAAACGACCAACAGAAGAGAAAGGAGGAAAGGAAGGACCAAAACAAGAGAAAAGAGGAAAGGGAGAACGACAGAAAGGAAGAGAGAAAGAACAACCAAAAGAAGAGAAAAGAAAAGAACAGAAGGCAGAGACGGGAGTAAAGGAAGGACCAAAACAAGAGAAAGGAGGAAAGAAAGAACGACGGAAAGGAGAGAAAGGAAGAGAGGAAGGACAGAAAGCAGAGAGAAGAGAGGAAAAACGACCAACAGAAGAGAAAGGAGGAAAGGAAGGACCAAAACAAGAGAAAAGAGGAAAGAGAGAACGACAGAAAGGAAGAGAGAAAGGACAGAAAGTAGAAACCGGAGTAAAGGAAGAACAGAAAGCAGAGAAAGGAAGAGAGAAAGAACGAACGGAGGAAGAGAAAGGAAGAGAGAAAGAACGAACACAGGAAGAGAAAGGAAGAGAGAAAGAGCGACCAAAAGAAAAAAGAGGAGAGGGAGAACTGAAAGCGAAGAAGGGAGGAGAGGAAGGACAGAAAGCAGAGAAAGGAGGAGAGGAAGGACAGAAAGTAGAGAAGGGAGGAGAGAAAGGACAGAAAGTAGAGAAGGGAGGAGAGAAAGGACAGAAAGAGGAGAAGGGAGGGGAGGAAGGACAGAAAGAGGAGAAGGGAGGAGAGGAAGGACAGAAAGAGGAGAAGGGAGGAGAGGAAGGACAGAAAGAGGAGAAGGGAGGAGAGGAAGGACAGAAAGAGGAAAAGGGAGGAGAGGAAGGACAGAAAGTAGAGAAGGGAGGAGAGGAAGGACAGAAAGTAGAGAAGGGAGGAGATAAAGGACAGAAAGAGGAGAAGGGAGGAGATAAAGGACAGAAAGAGGAGAAGGGAGGAGAGGAAGGACAGAAAGATGAGAAGGGAGGAGATAAAGGACAGAAGGAGGAGAAGGGAGGAGATAAAGGACAGAAAGAGGAGAAGGAAGGACAGAAAGGACAGAAAAAGGAGAAGGGAGGAGATAAAGGACAGAAAGAAAAGAAGGGAGGAGATAAAGGACAGAAAGAGGAGAAGGGAGGAGATAAAGGACAGAAAGAGGAGAAGGGAGGAGATAAAGGACAGAAAGAGAAGGGAGGAGAGGAAGGACAGAAAGAGGAGAAGGGAGGAGATAAAGGACAGGAAGCGAAGAAGGGAGGAGAGGAAGGACAGAAAGTAGAGAAGGGAGGAGAGGAAGGACAGAAAGTAGAGACGGAAGTAAAAGAACAGAAAGCGGAGAAAGGAGAAGAAAAAAGACCAAAAGGAGATAAAGAAAAGGAAGAACGCCCAAAAGGAGATAAAGAGCGACAGAAAGTAGAGAGAAAAGGGGAGTTAGAACGACAGAAAGCCGAGAAAGGAAAGAAAGAACGACAGAAAGTTAAGAAAGAGAGGGCGAAAGAAGAACAAAAGGGAAAGACAGAAACAGAGAAAGAAAGCCAGAAAGCAAAGAAAAAAGAAACGGAAGAACGAAAGAAAGCAGAGACAGACAGAGAGCTTGAACTATCGGAAGTAAAGACAGAAAGAGAGCAAGAACAACAGAAAGCAGAGAAAGGAAAGAAAGAACTGAAAGTAGAGACAGAAAGAGATTCAGAAGGACAGAAAGTAGACCAGAAAGTAGAGACAGAAAGAGATTCAGAACGACAGAAAGTCGAGACAGAGAGAGAGCAAGAACAACAGAAAGCAGAGAAAGGAAAGAAAGAACTGAAAGTAGAGACAGAAAGAGATTCAGAAGGACAGAAAGTAGACCAGAAAGTAGAGACAGAAAGAGATTCAGAACGACAGAAAGTCGAGACAGAGAGAGAGCAAGAACAACAGAAAGCAGAGAAAGGAAAGAAAGAACTGAAAGTAGAGACAGAAAGAGATTCAGAAGGACAGAAAGTAGACCAGAAAGTAGAGACAGAAAGAGATTCAGAACGACAGAAAGTCGAGACAGAAAGAGAGCAAGAACAACAGAAAGCAGAGAAAGGAAAGAAAGAGCAGAAAGTAGAGACAGAAAGAGCACCAGAAGAACAGAAAGCGTTGAAAGGAAAGAAAGGACAACAGAAAGCAGAGACAGAAAAAGAGCCAGAACGACAGGACGCAGCGAAAGGAAAGAATAAATGGCAGAAAGTAGAGGAAAGAGAGAAAAGACTGCAGGCGGAGCAACAGACATGCCCACCAGAACAGGCCCCTCAGAGCAAAGGGCAGTCTCTAACAGACCAGTCAATACAAAGCGGAGGGCTCCTGAACCCGAGTGAGGAACAACCAATTGGGATTGTGCCTAGTCACGTGACACCCACCTGGTGGATCGTGTGCAGTAGGGGCGAGCAGGTGCCTATTGACACCAGGGGCGCATGGGTTGACGGTTACGGTAACGTGACGATAGACGAACCGTCCTCAGAAGAGGATAACGTGTCTGCTGCCCGGTACAGCATTATGTACAGTGAGGATGTAGAAAGAGTCACGGTAGACGCCAGCTGTCAGACCGATGAGGTCACGGAAGAGGAGGGAAGAGAAAAGAAGGGACCCGATGACGACGATGAGGACAACGATGAGGAAGGTGGTGGCGACCATGCGGCGAAACGTGATGACGACGACAGTAGTAATAATACGACAGACGCGAGCCCACGCCCGGGAAATAGTTCCACGCGAGGCGGCAGTCACATGACCGACATGAAAACAGATGTCAAAGGAACTGCTAAGCACAGAGACGATGGAGGTGGGAAAAGTTGCGACAAAAGAGATGATGATGATGATGATGATGACAATGATGAAGTGACAGATAACACAGCGAGTGACGATAAGTATGACGAGCCAGTCAGTGCTGCAAATATTCTTAGTTGTGAAGTGACAAACACTGGCGCAGATACATCTTCCGCCGAAGCAACAGCTGCTTTCCCAAATAGACCCTCTCATGATGCAGTCAGTGGTGGGACCAACACGGAAGAGGGCGCCACAGCAAATAATGAAGCCGGTCAGGCGGCTTGTGCCAGATCAAAGCTTCTTCTGGTGGTCAATGGGTTGACATATGAGAAGGTGCTGACGAAGGGGGCAACGGAGGGGGTGGCATCCAGCAGGGAGGGGGCAGCATCCAGGGAGGGGGCTGCCAGCCTATCGAGCGTCCAGTCCTCCTTAACCAACCGGCCCTGTGGCCCTGAGGGGTGCTCAGGTTATTGTGGTCGGAAGTGTGTCTTCCGGCCACCGACAGAGTCAGGGAGACGCCCTTCACGAGCGCGACATCATCGAGAAGTCAGAGAACACAAGAAAAGGGGCGTGTCAAAGACGCAGACTGGGGAAGACAGCCCTGCCCATGTTAACCAAATTGCCTCTGGTGGACATACCTGTGACGAACAGCCTCCCGCCCCGCCCCCTCGAACTTCTAGCCTATGTGTCGAGTCACAAGCAAGCAGTGGCCGATGGCGGCGCTGTGGTCACCGACACAACGACAGGACACAGGCAGCGGACACTACCGGTCGCGCTGACCCTCGAGAGGGGGCGGGGCGGAGGGTGGGGCGAAGGGTTGGGCGAAGGGCGGGGCGAAGGACTGCGCAGCGTGTCACTCTTAGTGATGGTAGCTTCAATACAAGTCCAGCTGACGCTTCAAACAATGAGATCACGACACCCTCTCATGAAGTCTGTCCGGAACGTGAGTTTGGTATGGGTAACACGAGAGTGCCCCCTCACGACCCCCATCTTAACGAGCGTGAGTTCTCAGCGGATGCCAGACCGGTTGCACAACCTTGTTGCCACAATAACCAATCGAGTGGGAACCCCAGCGGTGACATCACTATGTTGCGTGACACGGAACAGGTACTTCGAGTGTTCGTCGATCTACTGTATGTGAAGACATGCACGATGTGGGCTCTCGAGCAGATGAATTCTCATGGTCAGAGTGGACAGGCGGAGGAGGGCAGGACTGACCAGTTGTCTACGCACGGAAGCGCTCCTAGCACAGCCCACGCTTCTGGTGACTCGGGTACACTCGGTGCTCCACCAGAACGAGACACTACACGCGTGCCTGTATCCGCTGGTGACGGGAGGGATAAAGTGAACCGCGAGACAGCGAGTGGCACCGCGTCACGACATACAGCTACGCCAGCCGATCCGGGACCCGAGGGCCAGATGTCACAAAAGAATAGCCAAGTGAATAACTGCACTCAAACCCAGGCCGCTACGGAACAGTGCCAGAGCAGTGACACACAAGGCCCAAAGGAGCAAGGTGATAAGATCCGAAGCATCAACGCAAGGTTTGAAGACGTAAGGGGAGTTGACAAAGAGCCACGTCGAAGCGGACCAATAGTTTCTAAAGGTCAGGGTGAGCCCATGTCCGGCTCTCGTCTCTCTACACTGGACGTGGCAGATCCAACTGATGATCAGCAACACTTTGAGGGAGAGCGGAGTGGAGGGGATAAAAAAGATGAGGGGGAAGATGACAGGGACGATGAAAAAGAGGAAGAGGAGGATGACGCTAAAGACTCGGACACAGACAATGATGGCGATGACGACAGCGATTATGATGCCACTGAAGAGGACCGAAATAAAGACAGAGATGATGATGGGGATCCAGACGGAGGAGAAGGCAGAGATGATCCTGGTGAGGATGATGATGATGATGACGGTCATGGTGCAGACGGGGAGAGAGAGACAAACCGAGAGACAGAAAAAGATAGTTCAGGGGATCCAGGAAACGGAGAGTCCAAAAGTAATAACTGTCAGGACGATGATGTGCACGCTGGCGATGTGGTTGAGGTATGTGAAGATGTTCCCGTCACAGTCCACTTGGACTCCGATAATGAGAAAGTTGAAGTTAAGGCAAACATCAACAAGAGAAAAGATAAGGTTAGAACGGATGGTGCTGACAGCAAAGATGAGATTAATACAGATGATGCAGACAAAGAATCTGAGGTTGAGGCTTACACAAGCGTTGGAGACCAGAGAGATGAGGAGAATACGGCTATTTCAGACACAAAAGATGACTTGATCCTGTCCACGTCATGTCGTAACGCGCGGGATCCTACGGACACTGTGACGTCATGCGACAGTGGGTCAGCCCGGAGTGTGGATGACACACCCAGGATATTCAACACCCAAAACGGAGTCCCAGTCGCGGGAGTGACGTCATGCAATGTCAAGGATTTTGATGGCCGTTACATCACGTTTCGGAGAGAATCCGGCGGTCAACAGGGCGAGAACAGACCAGTTTCACAAGGCAGCCGAGGCGCGTGTCCCCGTCCAAGTTTCCTTCCTATTTATCAAAGTACCTCTACTTTTACCACAACCCGCTCTCCCACCAGCCCCCACTCTCCCACAATTCCCTATTCTCCGACCTGCCCCTGTTCCCCCATTCCCATCAACCGTTCTTCCACCATCCGTTCCCCGCCCACCGCCCGTTCTCATACACCGCCACCTTTTAACACAACCCCACCTTCTCCAAATTCCCCAATTTTGCCAAACTCCCCAATTTCTTCCACTACCTCTTCCCCAAAACCTTCTTCTCCCACCGAACCTCTTTTTCCCACCAAACTTCTTTCTCCCACTGAACCTCTTTCTCCCATCAAACCTCTTTCTCCCACCAAACCCCGTTCTCCCACCAAAACGCGTTCTCCCACCAAACCTCGTTCTCCCACCAAAACGCGTTCTCCCACCAAAACGCGTTCTCCCACCAAACCTCGTTCTCCCACCAAAACGCGTTCTCCCACCAAAACGCGTTCTCCCACCAAACCCCGTTCTCCCACCACCCGGTCTCCAACCAAACTAACTTCAACCACCAAATCCCGTCCTCTCACCAAACCCCCTTCTCCCACAAACCCACGGTCTTCTGCCAAACCCCTTCCCTCCCCCAAACCCCTTCTTCCTCCCAAACCCCGTCTTCCCCCCAAACCGCCCTCTCCCACAAACCCCAGGGCTTCCACCAAACCCCCTCCTCCCCCAAAACCCGTTCTTCCACCCAAACCCTATTTTCTCAACAAACACTGTCCTCAAACCACTAGCCGCCCTGCTGTAAAGACCCATTCTCCCACCAAACGCCTTTCTCCCACCAAACCCCTTTCTCCCACCAAACCCCGTTCTCCCACTAAAGCCTGTTCTCCCACCAAACCCCCTTCTTCCACCAAACCCCCTTCGCCCACCAAACCTTGTTCTCCCACCACCCGTTTTCCAACCAAACCCCGTTCTCCCGCCAAACCAATTTTTCCAACCAAACCCAGTTCTCCCACCTCCCGTTCTCCCACTGTCCGTTCTCCCACCAAACCCCCTTCTTCCACCAAACCCCCTTCGCCCACCAAACCTTGTTCTCCCACCACCTGTTTTCCAACCAAACCTCGTTCTCCCACCAAACCCCGTTCTCCCGCCAAACCCATTTTTTCAACCAAATCCCGTTTTCCCACCAAACCCCGTTCTCCCACCAAACCCATTTCTCCTACCAAACCCATTTCTCCCTCCAAACCCCGTTTTCCCACCAAACCCCGTTTTCCCACCAAACCCCGTTCTCCCACCAAACCCCGTTCTCCCACCAAACCCCGTTCTCCCACCAAACCCCGTTCTCCCACTGTCCGTTCTCCCACCAAACTTCTTTCTCCCACCAAACCCCGGTTTTCCACCAAACCCCGTTTTCCGACCAAACCACGTTCTCCACCCATCCCCAGTTCTCCGCACACTTCCTGCCTGCCTGCGTGTACCCCACCCACACAACCTTCCCCACCCTCCCAACCCTCTCCATCCACACAACCCTATCCACTCTCCGCCAGCCCTACAACTGAAAGCCACGCAACACAGAGCTCTACAACCAAGACAACAAAACGAGTGAGGTTCACGCTGCCGTTCCCCACACCCTCCCCTCTTCTTCCAAATCCTCCCACGCCAGTGTCTTTTATGCAACGCCCCCTTGCTGCCCTCTCCAGCCCCACTGTGGCCTCTTCCCCGCACTCCAGTGGTACCAATCAAAGAGATATACCACTGGCTCCGTCTAGTACCAATCAAGGAAATAGACCAAACACCTCACCTGGCACACCTGAAGGAAACATACTTCAGGTAGAACCTAGCGCCAACCAAGGAAATGTACCCCATGTGCAACCTAGTACCCACCAAGGAAATAGCACTCAAGTACAACCTAGTGCCAACCAAGGAAATGAACCTCAGGTGGAGCTTAGTACCAACCAAGGAAATGCATCTCAGGTGTCAGCTGTTCCCAACCAAGGAAATGTATCTCCGGTGTCAGCTGTTCCTAATCAAGGAAACGTGCCCCTGGTGCAACCTAGTATCAACCAAGAAAATAAACCAAAGGAGCCACTTAGTACTAATGAGGGAAATAGACTACAGGTTCCATCTGCAGTCAACCAGGAAAATGTACCACAGGTGTCACGTGGTACCTATCCAAAAGACAGACCACAGACCTCACATGATATCAATCAAGGAAATGTATCTCAGGTGTCATCACCTACCAATCAAGGAAGTGTATCTCAGGTGTCATCTATTACCAATCAAGGAAATGTACCCCAGGTGCAACCTAGTGCCACCCAAGGAAATAACCCTCAGGTGCAACCAGATACCAAAGAAGGAAATTTACCAAAAGAGCCACCCGGTACTAATCAGGGAAATAGACAACAGGTTGCACCAGGTACCAGTCAAGAGAAAATACAACAGGTGTCACGAGGTACCAATCCAAAAGACAGAACGCAGACCTCACATGATACCACTCAAGGAAATGTATCTCTGGAGTCGTCTATTACCAATCCTGGAAAAGTAACCCAGGAGCACCCTAATACCAACCAAGGAAATAAACTTCAGGTGCAACCAGATACCAACCAAGGAAATGTATCTCAGGTGTCAGCTGTTCCTAATCAAGGAAATGTTTCTCAGGTGTCGTCTGTTCCTTATCAAGGAAATGTACCCAGGTTGCAACCTAGTACCAACCAAGGAAATAGGCAACAGGTGCCACCAGGTATTAATCAAAAAGACAAACCAGAGTCTTCACCTGGTACTGATCAAGGAAATATACCACACGTGTCGCCAGGGTTCAGCCAAGGAAATGTACCACAGGTGTCACGTGGTACCAATCCAAAAGACAGACCGCAGACCTCACATGATACCACTCAAGGAAATTTATCTCGGGTGTCATCTGTTCCAAATCAAGGAAATGTACCCCAGGTGTCATCTGTTCCAAATCAAGGAAATGTACCCCAGGTGTCATCTGTTCCAAATCAAGGAAATGTACCCCAGGTGTCATCTGTTCCAAATCAAGGAAATGTACCCCAGGTGTCATCTGTTCCAAATCAAGGAAATGTACCCCAGGTGTCATCTGTTCCAAATCAAGGAAATGTACCCCTGGTGCAACCAAGTGCCAACCAAGGAAAAAAACCTCAGGGGCAGCTTAGTACCAACCAAGGAAATGTATCTCAGGTGTCGTCAGTTTTTAATCAAGGAAATGTACCCAGGGTGCAACCTAGTAACAGCCAAGGAAAGAAACCAAAGGAACCACCTGGTACTAATGAGGGAAATAGACAACAGGCTCCATCTGCAGTCCATCCGGAAAATTGGCAACAGGTGCCACCTGGTGTCAATCAAAAAGACAAACCAAAGTCCTCACCTGGTACCGATCAAGGAAATAAACCACAAGTGCCTCCGGGATTCATCCAGGGAAATGTACCACATTGGGTGTCATCCAAATTCATCCAGGGAAATGTACCACAGGTGTCACGTGGTACCAATCCAAAAGACAGACCGCTGACCTCACATGATATCAATCAAGGAAATGTATCTCAGGTGTCATCTGTTCCCAACCAAGGAAATGTGTCTCAGGTGTCATCACCTACCAACCAAGGAAATGTATCTCAGGTGTCATCACCTACCAACCAAGGAAATGTATCTCAGGTGTCATCACCTACCAGTCAAGGAAATGTATCTCAGGTGTCATCACCTACCAGTCATGGAAATGTATCTCATGTGTCATCTGTTCCCAACCAAGGAAATGTATCTCAGGTGTCATCACCTACCTGTCAAGAACATGTATCTCAGGTGTCATCTGTTACTAATCAAGGAAATGTATCTCAGGTGTCATCACCTACCAGTCAAGGAAATGTATCTCAGGTGTCATCACCTACCAACCAAGGAAATGTATCTCAGGTGTCATCACCTACCAGTCAAGGAAATGTATCTCAGGTGTCATCTGTTACTAATCAAGGAAATGTATCTCAGGTGTCATCACCTACCAGTCAAGGAAATGTATCTCAGGTGTCATCACCTACCAGTCAAGGAAATGTATCTCAGGTGTCATCACCTACCAGTCAAGGAAATGTATCTCAGGTGTCATCACCTACCAGTCAAGGAAATGTTTCTCAGGTGCCATCACCTACCAGTCAAGGAAATGTTTCTCAGGTGCCATCTGTTCCAAATCAAGGAAATGTACCTAAGGTGCAACCTTGTACCAACCAAGGAAATAAATCAAAGGAACCACCTGGTACTAATGAGGGAAATAGGCAACAGGTTCCATCTGCAGTCAACCAGGAAAATAAGCAACAGGTGCCCCCAGGTATCATTCAAAAAGACAAACCAGAGTCCTCACCTGGTACGGATCAAGGAAATATACCACAAGGGCCGCCCGGTACCAATCAAGGGAAAAGACCACAATTGCCGCCATGGTTCAGCCCCGGAAATATACCACAGGTGTCATCTACATTCAGCCAGGAATATGTACCGCAGGTGTCACGTGGTACCGATCTAGAAGACATACCGCAGATCTCACATGATATCAATCAAGGAAATGTACCCCAGGTGTCATCACCAACAAATCAAGGAAATCTTTCTCAGGTGTCGTCTGCTATCAGTCAAAGAAATGTATCTCAGGTGTCATCTGCTACCAGTCAAGGAAATGTATCTCAGGTTTCATCTGTTACTAATCAAGGAAATGTATCTCATGTGACATCTGTTACCAACCAAGGAAATGTATCTCAGGTGTCATCTGCTACCAGTCAAGGAAATGCATCTCAGGTGTCATCTGCTACCAGTCAAGGAAAAGTATCTCAGTTGTCATCTGTTACCAGTCAAGGAAAAGTATCTCAGGTGTCATCTGTTACCAGTCAAGGAAAAGTATCTCAGGTGTCATCTGTTACCAATCAAGGAAATCTTTCTCAGGTGTCATCTGCTACCAGTCAAGGAAATGTATCTCAGGTGTCATCTGCTAGCAGTCAAGGAAATGTATCTCAGGTGTCATCTGCTACCAGTCAAGGAAATGTACCACGGGTATCACCTAATGAAAATCCAAGAAATAGACTACAAACTCCACCTGGTATGAACTTCACAAACAGACCACGTACTCCTCGTATGGACCAAAGAAATAATCTGCAGGCTCCTCGACGTATGGACCGAAATGATACACCACAAGCTCGATTTAATGCGAACAAGTCAAATAGACCACAGGTGCCACCAGGATTTAGCCAGGGAAATAGACCACATTGGCCACAAGGTATGGGTCAAAGAAATAGATCACGCATGCCGTCAGGCGCCAGTCAAAGAAATAGACCACAGTTGCAGCCTGGATTCAATCAGGGAAATATACCACAGTTTCCATTTTCATTCAATCAGGGAAATAGACCACAGATGCCTTCAACATTCAACCAGGGAAATGTACCGCCATTCCTACCTGCTATGTTGTTTGGAAATAGACCAGGGGCTCCACCGGAATTTATTGGAAACAATGCAGCTATACTATATGGTACTAATCACGGTAATCAACAAATCCTTCACCCTAGGGAGCAAAACAACATACCTCATGACCCACCTTCTGTGGACCACGAACGTAGATCACGAGGCCCACGATTCAGAAACCCGGCCACTTTTACAGAAGGCCCTCCTGGGTTTTTCGCAGATCACCATCTCCCGGCAGTACGGCCACTTTCACAAGTTTTTGTCCCAGTCGATAACGGACAATTCGTGGTTCCATTGGAGAGTTTACCTCATCTGCCAGGAGCACTTTCTCAAGATAATGTCTTCCAAGCCTACCCCAGTGGCTGTCAATCAGCTCCCATGACAGCTTTGAATGTTTCGATTCCCCCACCAAACGTTCCCCCGCCAACAGTGTTTGCGTACAACCCTTCCGACCCTGGATATATTCCAATTTCTCATGCTGCTGAGGGGCCAGGGGGTGAGCATGCTGGTGTGCTGCTACAAGGGAACCCCCCGAGTCTACAGACTGACTCATTTTCTCAGAACAACGCCCACGCTTTAGCCGTGTCCATCCCAGATGACCGCCCCTCGACACCGCCAAAGGACTTTATGTCTGAAAGTGGTCAGAGGACGGCTCAGCACGGCGCGCCACCCATGTTATCTGCCCCCTTGGACAGTCACCCACACAGGCAGCATTTGTCTCCGCAAGCTGCAACGACCCAGACACAGCAGCAAGTGTCTGAAGAACACTCGTCTGTGACAGACATTCCCGCGTCTGAGGATGTCACAGGTGTCAGCTCATCGTCCCAGGTCAGCTTAGCCTATGCGGACGCGCACACAATCCAATCTCAGGGAGTACACTCAGTCCATCCTCAAGAAGTGCAAACCGTTGGGTTAGAGATCACGAGAACCGCCGTTCAGCCCCAAAGACAGGAAATGGTCAGGTCTGAAGAAGCGCAGTACAGTGAATCAGTGAGCACGGGTACTGTTCAATCCCAAAGAGAGGAAATGATTATGTCTCAAGGAGCACATAATGTTCAACAGTCTCAGAAACAAACAGAGCAGTCACAAAAGTGGATAAGAATACCCGTAATGGAAATCTTCACATCCCACGTTGATGAAACAACCCACGAGGGAGCCACAAGTACTACCAGTATCGTAACCGAGCAAGATTCGGCTGGTCAAGAGAAAAAGTACAGACATCCTGAAACATTCACAGAATGCCCAACATCTGCTTCCAGGACGATGCCGACACAAGCAAAGCAAGAAGACCTTTTCTGGAGTTGTTCATCTTTCCCAGTGTCCCAGGAACTGCCATTGCTCACCCCGGAGGAGGAGGTGATGATGGTTGATTCCTCTGTCCTGTTTGCCTCACGTCCCGAGGCCCGGCGTCATGCTGCAGACGGAGACCCTGGAGCCCGTGGCCGAGTCGGGGAGGAGGAGGAGAGTCGAGAGGTGGAGGAGAGAGGAGAGGAGGAGAGTCGAGAGGTGGAGGAGAGAGGAGAGGAGGAGAGTCGAGAGGTGGAGGAGAGAGGAGAGGAGGAGGAGAGTGCGGAGGAGGAGGAGCAGGAGGAGGGGGAGGAGGAGGTGCAGGAGCAGGAGGTGGTGGTAAGTGGCGGCGAGTCGCTCAAGCAGTTGAATGTCCAGAACTTGGTGGTCAAGTTGGTTCAGATGGGGTTCAAGGCTGCCCGGGGAGAGACCGTTAACCTAGACGAACTAGTTGACTTGATAAGGCCCCAGTTTGGACCGCATGCTACAGAGGACATAGACGTTAGAGCGTGGCTGAGAAACTTGGATCCCAGTGGCGAATGTTCTGGAGCCACTGGGGGGTCGTACAGTGAACCTGGCGTCGTCACGAAGAGACCACATAGAGGAAGTGCTGGTGTCACCGAGGCATCAAGTCGTGGTGGTGCTGACGCCACGGTTCCCACCGCGCAGTCTGAAGTCGGAGATAGCCGTGACAGACATGAGTCAATAGATAGACTTTCGTCGCCGGGCGGGTCCGTCTATGATGATGACTGGCTTGACAGACAAGCAGTTGGGCCGTCTTTGTGCTGGGCCGAACAAGTCATTGCGGAAATCCCCAGCGACGACTCAGATCCGCAGGAGATCATCAAGATTTGTCAGCGGAGGTTGTTACGGGAACAAACGCCAGATGACGGGTTTGAGAAAAATACCAGTATTGAAGAAACATTTGGAGAAACATCCGATCCAGCTGAGCAATTTTCTCCAAACACATCTCACCCACGGCCATTTAACATGGCTGGTCTCGGGCCAGCAGACTCGGCAAACCCTGTCTTACCTAACCCCAGTACACTCGAAAAGAAGCCATATTACACGGGCGACACTGAGCAAAATGAGGAGCCATCTCAAACGGCTGAAATTGAGCCACCTTACATGTATGATAATGAACCACCCAACACAAACGACAATGAAACAACCTACACGGCCGGTACTGAACACAATGAGCCTTCTTACCCGACAGACAATGAACGCATTGAGTCATCTTACTCGACAGACAATGAACGCATTGAGTCATCTTACCCGACAGACAATGAACGCATTGAGTCATCTTACCCGACAGACAATGAACGCATTGAGTCATCTTACACGGCAGATAATGAACACATTGAGCCATCTTACCCGGCTGATAATGAACACATTGAGCCATCTTACCCGGCTGATAATGAACACATTGAGCCATCTTACACGGCTGATGGTGGGCCATCTTACACAGCTGACAATGAACACAATAAGTCATCTTACAAGGCTGATAGTAAATCATCCTATACAGCTGACAATGAACGCCATGAGTCATCTTGCCCAGCTGATAATGAATATAATAAACCATCTGAAACAGCTGATAATGAGCATAATGAGTCATCTTACCCAGCTCAAGAGGAACACAATCAACCATCTTACACAGCTGACAATCTGCACAATGAGCCTACTAACCCGGCTGACACTGGACCATCACACATAGCTGACAATGTACACAGTGTGTCATCTTACACCGTTGTCTCGAGCGAGGCTGAAGTAATTGGCCCGAGGTCGACGTGTAGCACAGCGGTCCCTATACAATATTCTACTGCTGAACCAACGGTATACTACACATCTAGCTTCAGCGCAAATGACACACCTGGCCCTAGTGTATATTACACAGCGGACTCTGTGTCATATAACACAACTCTCCCAGTTGTGCCTTACTCAGAGGGCCCTCCTGTATATTTCACAGATGACCCCAATACATATTTTACAGCTGTCCCCAATACATACGAGTACCATCCAGCTTACCCAGGCATTTATTACACAGATGACCCCAATACATCTCAGCCAACTGTCCCCGGCATATATTGCACAGCTGATCCCAATACACTTCACCCAGCTGCCCTCAATACATCTCAGCCAGCTGTCCTCACTACACATCAGCCAACAGTCCCCGGCATATATTACACAGCTGATCCCAGTACACTTCACTCAGCTGCCCTCAATACATCTCATCCAGCTCTCCTCAATACACATCACCCAGTTGTCCTCAATACATCCCAGCCAGCTGTCCTCAATACACCTCACCCAGCTGTCCTCAATACACCTCACCCAGTTGTCCTCAATACATCCCAGCCAGCTCTCTTCAATACACCTCACCCAGTTGTCCTCAATACATCCCAGCCAGCTCTCCTCAATATACCTCAGCCAGCTGTCCTCAATACATCTCAGCCAGCAGCCCTCAATACATCTCAGCCAGCTGTCCCCAGCATATATTACACAAGTGACCCCAAAACACCCCACCCAGCTGCCCACAATACATCTCAGCCGGCGGTCCTCAATACATCTCAGCCAGTTGTCCTCAATACACCTCACCCAGTTGTCCTCAATACATCCCAGCCAGCGGTCTTCAATACACCTCAGCCAGTTGTCCTCACTACACATCAGCCATCTGTCCCCAGCATATATTACACAGGTGACCCCAATACACCCCACCCAGCTGCCCTCAGTAAATCTCAGCCAAATGCCCTCACTGCTCATCAGCCAGCTGTCCACACTACACATCAGCCAGCTGTCCCTAATATAGCTATAACACATGTCCCCGTATCAACATCTTCCACGTCTGGCCCTAGGGTGCGTTTCGCCAGTAATTCTGTGTCAGAAACCACTGCTGATTCCCGGCCATCGGACACAGCTGACCCCAAGTCATCGAGCACAGCTAACACTAGTATGTCGCACAGGACTGTCCATAGGTCATCTTCCAGACCTAAGGCCAAGGGCTTTCAACGCGATCCAAGAAGAGCCAGATCGGTTGCGGCACAACCATTTTCCGGGACACGTAGAGATGTTGCTTCAGAAGAAAATGTCACCTTCGCCTCCGTAATGAGGCCTCAGTGGTCAACGTGTGATTGGCCTGAGCTTCCTCAGCACGTAGAGGCTCGGAGGCAGGAGTGGCTCGACAAGATGAACGCTGTCAAACCGCCGCCTATATCTGAGAAACGCTTGACTATCGAGAAGACTCGAGACGCTGTTGATTCTTCAGAAAGACAACTGGGTCTTTTAAATCCTCCTGTAGGGCATGCAGCCATAGTCAGCGTGGAGTTGGAGCAAGCAATTGAAAGTAGTAATCGCCCAAGGCAAGAGATGCAAACGGGAAATTCTTCTAGGAGGAGTCGCAGTTCACGCAGACCAGCAAGAAATCGAGGACAATCCCTGGTCCAACACAGGGAGCTGATACCTGCAGGTGACAGAAGCAGGAGGAGAATTCCCGACACGACATTCTCCCCCGTAGTCCTTCACGACACAGCCGAGACGAAAAACAAGGAAGTGAAATCGGGAGAACACCGAGACAGCCCGGCTGAAAAGAAAGAGGAACGTCATGAGGTTACGGCAAGGAAAAAAGCAAAACATCATGAGGCCACCGCTGAAAAGAAGGGAGAATATCAGGACGCCACGGCCAAAAAGGAACACCCTGTCGTCAAGGCAAAGAAGAATGAACTTGATGTCACGGCTGAAAAGAAGGGAGAATATCATAACGTTAAGACAAAGGAGGAGGAACATTCCGAAGTCATGGCTAAAAAGAAGGAACCTGAAGTCACGGCAGAAAAGAAGGATCTTGAAGTTACGGCAGAAAAGAAAGGAGAATATCATGACGTTAAGGAAAAGAAGAAAGAGCATCCTGACGTCAAGGAAAAGAAGAAAGAGCATTCTGACGTCAAGGGTAAAAAGACGGAACATCATGATGTCAAGGCCACGGCTGAAAAGAAGGGAGAATATCATGACGTCAAGGCTAAAAAGGAACACCCTGACGCCAAGGCTAAAAAGGAACACCCTGACGCCAAGGCTAAAAAGAAGGAACATCATGATGTCGTTGCTGAAAGGAAGGGAGAATATCATGACATTAAGGCAAAGAAGGAACCTCTTGACGTCAAGGCTAAAAAGAATCAACCTGATGTTATGGCCGAAAGCAAGGGAGAATATCATGATGTCAAGAATAAAAGGAGGGAACATCATGACGTCAAAGCTAAAAAGAAGGAACGTTATGATGACACTGCTGAAAAGAAAAAAGTGGGTGAAAGGAGAGATAACGAAAATATTCAGTCAGTTAGTCTTGATATCACACCAGAGAGGGAAGATAAGACAGTTAATCCTACTGGTCACTGTGACGTAACAGTTAAAAAGGAAGTTACTCAAATCAACCCTGTTGGCGAAAATGACTTCCCGATTACTTTTTCTGATAATGATCAGGCAGAGGGGGATGCTGGCCGTTCGAGTAACGACTCGAGGGAGGAAGGTACTGACGAGGCAGCGGAGAGAGAAACGGAGGGTGTGCGAAGAAAGAAGAAGAATCGGAAGCGTAGTGGGAGGAAGCAAACCAATCAATCGGAAGAATCCTGTCCCAAGCCTTCAGATGACCCTGAGATCTCTCACCCAGAGCCGAGCAAAAAGCAGAGAAGGAGAAAGCCCAGAAAAGCCCCAACTACGTGCCCGCACACTAGCAGCGTTTTCATCTCGCGAAAAAAGAACAAAGGCAAGAACGGGTCGGTCGAGGGCGAAGACCTTGATGAGCTGCTGCGGGAGTTTCAGGCGCTTGACCAGCCCCAGGTCACGTGCCTCAAGTGTGAGGCTGCAAAGACATCTGGAGGTCTGGCTGGACAACCGGGACAGACATCCACACAGTTGGAGGGAGCTCAAAACAACCCCAGCTACCCTGGACTGCCCAGTTGTCCGGACGCCCTGCAGGACGGAGCGAGTGGTCAGACATGTGACTCGGACAACCCTTTGGAGCCGGGCGAAATCAGGAGAAATTCTTCTGGTGCAGTGTCCAGAGCGTCGCCGGAAGCGGTTTTGACGCAGCCGGGTGTGCCCAGGTCGTCACAAGCTCAAGAGGGTGCCTTAAAGACAGACAGCCAGGAAGATGTGATCAAGACAGAAAGCCAGGCGA
Source organism: Aplysia californica (assembly GCF_000002075.1). Taxonomy (NCBI): domain Eukaryota; kingdom Metazoa; phylum Mollusca; class Gastropoda; order Aplysiida; family Aplysiidae; genus Aplysia; species Aplysia californica. The sequence goes on along the minus strand of NW_004797479.1, from coordinate 428,106 downwards.
GTGAGACCCCCTCAGTCTACGAAGGCTCTAAACTCTTCTATCAATGGCGAACACCAGGCGCACCTGCACCCAGATCAGCGTCCGCCTCAACTGCCGCGAGAGCTGGCGAGACCTCGACAACCGAGGACCATGAGCTGCACAGCGGGCCACGTTCACGTCATGTGGAGCCTCAGCTGCCTGTCGCCACGACAACAGATAAGATAGCGCAGAGGGGTGACACGGGGAGTGGTGGTGGCGGCGGCATGGGTAGAGGTAGTATGGGTAACATGGCCAGTGGTGGTGACAAAGATTATATAGGCGATGGTGACATGGGGGGCAGGGGTAACCATGGTAACATAGACAGGGATAACCCGGGTGATGATAATCTGGGTGATGGTGACCTGGGTAATTATAACATGGGCAGAGGTAATCTGGGCAAGGTTAAAATAGGCAGAGGTAAACTGGGCAGAGGTAACCTTGGCCGGGGTAACGTGGGTGTTGGGGACATTGGTAATATGGGCAGGAGTGACATGGGTGATGATGACATGGGTTATATGGGCAGAGGTAACCTGGGTGATGGTAATATGGGCAGGGATAACATGGGCACTGGTAACATGGATGATGGTAATATGAGCAGGGATAACATGGGCACTGGTAACATGGGTGATGGTAATATGGGCAGGGGTATCATGGGTGATAACATGGGCACTAGTAATATGGGCAGTGGTGACATGGGTAATAGGGGCACGGGTGACCTGGATGAGTCGTCGGACAGCGATGAGAGCCAGGAGGACGATCGTGCTCCCAGAAGGACAGGGGCTCACGGTACAGACTGCCCCCAGTGTCAGGGCACCAACTGCCTGCCTGATGGGCGGCCCTGCGACAACGACAAGAGCAATGAGGTCCCTACTCACGACGGCTACTACTCCAGCGGCCTGGAGACCATCTGGTCCGGCACGTCTGACCCCGAGGACGAGGAGGAGGTTGGCCTGGGACGACTAGACTATGTTGGCCTCTTGCATTACCACATTTACAAATCAAAGGTGGCCGACCGTCCTCCAGTACCCAAGGTAGCCGGCATTCCGTCTCCGAGGCTCAAGCCAAGGGAACTGCGGTTCCACATCGAACCAGAAACCCAAACATTGAGAGAGGATGCTTCACGTGATGGGAAGTCCGGAAGGACTAATAAAAAATGTAAGTCACGTGACGTGCAGTCGGGAGGGACTGGTGAAAATGTCGTGTCACGAGACGTGCAGTCGGGAGGGATTGATAAAAATATATCACGTGACGTGCAGTCGGGAAGTACTGGTGAAAATCTCGTGTCACGTGACGTGCGATCGGGAGAGGAGAATATAGGACTAGCACAGACGACAAGCAAACCACACGGAACTCGAAAGAATACGACCAGAGATTCCAGACGTGAGCTCACGACGTCGTCGGCTGAAAAAGGTCGTGTGGAATCCTTTGACCGCGCCAGTGCCGAGCTGGGCTGCGCTCCATCACAGTCACAGGGAATAGATCTGGAGGGCACGACGAACATTGCTAGAGCCATCGAGGAAGCAATTAGGGGTTACACCCTTTCAGATGTGAACAGCAGCTTCGTGAAGCTTGACCGCGCCCTCTTCGCAATCAAATACACCCTAGCCTCTCTTGAAGACGCCCTTTTACTTGTGAACTCCAATAGCCTAAATTTTAAACTCAAACCGTCCGATTTTGAAGGCCCCCTTAACTCAATTGAAAATTCCCTCTGGTCTATTAAGATCGGACTCTTTAGTATTGACGACAAACTCTCAGCTCTTGAGAAGTCAGCTGAGTCAAAAGAGGAGACGGTGCCGGAGAGGAAAAATAGGAAGCAAAAAGACGGAGAAACGGGAGTATCGAGCGGGCAGGCCGTGACAGGCAGAGACCCGACGAACACGAGTGATCCACTGACCACATGTGACCCACCGATTTCTAGTGGCCCATCGACTTCTAGTGATCCTCCGACTTCTAGTGATCCTCCGACTTCTAGTGATCCTCCGACTTCTAGTGATCCTCCGACTTCTAGTGATCCTCCGACTTCTAGTGATCCTCCGACTTCTAGTGATCCTCCGACTTCTAGTGACCCGCCCTCACAGACCTCCACTAGTGACGCAACAACCACTAGTGACTCACTGGCTACTAATGACCCTACAGCCACGAGTGACCCAACTACCTCTTGTGACCCAACTACTACCAGTGACCCACTGACCTCCAGTCACTCATCGACCTCTTGTGACTCCTCAAATACCAGCAACTCACTAACAACAAGTGACCCAACTACCACTAGTGACCCAACTACCACTAGTGACCCAACTACCACTAATGACCCAACTACCACTAATGACCCAACTACCACTAATGACCCAACTACCACTAATGACCCAGCTACCACTAGTGACTCAGCTACCACTAATGACTCAGCTACCACTAATGACCCAATTACCACTAATGACCCAATTACCACTAATGACCCAATTACCACTAATAACCCAATTACCACTTGTGATCCAACTACTACCAGTGACCCACTGACCTCTAGTGATCCATCGACCACTTGTGACTCATCAAATACCAGCAACTCACCAACCACCAGTGCTTCAACAACAAGTGACTCACCGACAACCTCTGACCAAACTACCACTAATGACCCAATTACCACTAGTGACTCAACTACCACTAATGACCCAATTACCACTAGTGACTCAACTACCACTAATGACCCAATTACCACTAGTGACTCAACTACCACTAGTGACCCAACTACCACTAGTGACCCAACTACCACAAGTAATCCAACTACCACAAGTGACCCAACTACCACAAGTGACCCAACTACCACAAGTGACCCAACTACCACAAGTGACCCAACTACCACAAGTGACCCAACTACCACTAGTGACTTATTGACCACAAGTGGCTCGCCGATCTCCAGTCACCCACCAACTTCCAGTGACCCATCAACCTCAAGTCACTCTCCGACCTGTAGTGACCAAACCACCGCCAGTGACCCAACCACCACTTATAAATTGCCGACGACTAGTGGCCCAACTACAAGTGACCTAACTGCCACTAGTGCTCAACCAACCACCGTTGAACCACAGACCTCTAGTCACCCACTGAAATATAGTGACTCAACTACATCTATTGACTCAATAACCACCGGTGAACCAATAACCACTGGTCACTCACCCACCTCAAGAGACCAAGCAACCACCGGTGACCCAACGACCACCACTGACCCAGTGACCTTCAGTGACCCAGCAAATATCAGAAACTTGGCAACGACCAATGACACAGCGACCACCACTGACCCAGTGACCTTGAGTGACCCAGCAAATATCAGAAACTTGACAGTGACCACCTCTGATCCAGCGACCACCAGTGACCCTGCTACTATTGGTGACCCAACGGACACCTCTGACCCAACGGTCCCCAGTGACCAAGAGACTGTCGGTGACATCAAGCCCATTAGTAACCTACCTGCCACTAGTGACCCAGCGACCACTTGTGACCCAGAGACTACAAGTGACCAAAGGACATCCAGTGATCAACCGACCACTAAGGACACACTGGTCACCGGAGACCCAGCGACTAAAAGTGACCCAGAGACCAGTAGTAAGGTAGACACTACTGGTGACCAAGTGACAACTGATGACCCGGTAACCACTCGTGATTCATCGACCACTAGTGACCCAACAACCACTAATGACTCGGCAGCAACTAGTGACCAAACTACCGCTAGTGAGTCACCTATCTCTAGTCACCCACTGATTACTAGTGGCTCAACTCCAAGTGACCCAACTACATCAAGTGATCCAAGTGACCCAAGTACCTCTACTACACCAAGTGACCCAAGTACCTCTACTACACCAAGTGACCCAAGTGACCCAACCACCACAAGTAACTCACCCACCACAAGTCACTCACCCACCACAACAGACCAAGCAACCACCGGTGACCCAACGACCACCACTGACCCAGTGATCATCAGTAACTTAGAAAATATCAGAAACTCGGCAACGACCAATGACACAGCGACCACCACTGATCCAGGGACCACCAGTGACCCTGCTACTATTGGTGACCCAACAGATACCTCTGACCCAACTGACACCTCTGACCCAATAGTCACCTCTGACGCAACGGTCGCCAGTGACCAAGCCACTTTTGACAACATCGAGCTCATTAGTAACCTATCTGCCACTAGTGACCCAGAGTCTACAATTGACCAAAAGACACCCAGTGATTCCTCGACTACCGGTGACTCAACAACCTCGAGTGACCCAAAAACCACTAATGAATCACCAACAGATAGAGACCCAACTACCACTAGTGAATTGACGACCTCAAGCCTTCCACTGATTACTAGTGACCCAACTACATCTAGTGACCCAACTACATATAGTGACCCAACTACATCTAGTGACCCAACTACATCTAGTGACCCAACTATGTCTAGTGACCCAACTGCCACAAGTCATCCAACCACCACTAGAGACCAAACAACCACCGATGACCCAGTGACCACTGGCAACTCAGAAACCACCGATGAACCAGTGACCACCACTGGCCCTGCTACTACTAAGAACCCTTCGATCTCTGCTGACTCACCGACCTCTAATGGTTCAGTGACCACCAGTGACACAGTTACTGCTGGAGACCCGACAGACACTTCTGACCCAACTGTCGCCAGTGACCAAGCGACTGTCGACGACATGGGGGCCATTAGTAACCTACCTGCCACTAGTGACCCAGCGACCACAATTGACCAAAAGACACCCAGTGATCCACCGACCACTAAGGGCACATTGAACACCGAAAACCCAGTGACTATTAGTGACCCAATGGCCAAAGGTGACCCATATACCACTGGTGACCCATTGACAGCTGATGACCCAGTAACCACTAGTGACTCATCGACCACTAATGAATCACCAACAACTAGAGACCCAACTACCACTAGTGAATCACCGATTTCTAGTCACCCACTGACTACTAATGACCCAACTACATCTGGTGACCCAACCACACCTAGTGACTCATCTAGCACCAGTCATCCAACCACTAGTAGAGATCAAGCAACCACAGATGACCCAGTGACCACTGGCGACTCAGAAACCACCGATGAACCAGTGACCACCACTGGCCCAACCACTACCACTGGCCCAGCCACTGCTATTGACCCCTCGATCTCTGCTGACTCACCGACCTCTTGTGACCCAACAACCACAAACGACTCACCAAGCACCACAAGTGATCCAACTCCCACTAATGACTCGCCAACAACAAGTGACCAAACAACTACTTGTGAATCACCGACCTCTAGTCGCCCCCTGACTACTGGTGACCCAACTACATCTGGTGACCCAACTACATCTGGTGACCCAACTACATCTAGTGACCCAACTACATCTGGTAACCCAACTATGTCTAGTGACTCATCTGCCACCAGTCATCCAACCACTAGTAGAGACCAAACAACCACAGATGACCCAGTGACCACTGGCGACTTAGATACCACAGATGAACCAGTGACCACCACTGGCCCTGCTACTTCTAATGACCCTTCGATCTCTGCTGACTCACCGACCTCTATTGGTTCAGGGACCACCAGTGACTCAGTTACTGCTGGTGATCCAAAGAACACTTCTGACCCAACGACCGCCAATGACCTAGCGACTGTCGGCGACATCGAGCCCATTAGTAACCTACCTGCTACTAGTGACCCAACGTCTACAATTGACCAAAAGACACCCAGTGATCCACTGACCACTAAGGACACATTGGCCACCGGAGACCCAGCGACTATGAGTGACCCAGAGACCAGTAGTAAGGTAGGCTCTACTGGAGACCCAGTGACAACTGATAACCCAGTAACAACTAGTGATTCATCGACTGCCAGTGACTCATTGACCACTAGTGACTCACCAACCTTTGGTGACCCAACTACCACTGGGGAATTACCGATCTCTAGTCACCCACTGACTACTAATGACCCAACTGCATCTGGTGACCCAACTACATCTAGTGACCCAGGTGACCCAAGTGACCTAACTACATCTAGTGAACCAACTACATCTGGTGACCCAATTACCACTAGAGGCCAAGCAACCGATGACCCAGTGGCCACCAGTGACCCAACTGCTACTGATGACCCTTCGATCTCTGCTGACTCACCGACCTGTAGTGACTCAACTACCACAAATGACTCGCCAACAACTAGCGACCAAACTACCACTAGTGAATCACAGACATCTAATCACCCACCTACTACTAGTGACCCAACTACATCTTGTGACTCAACTACCACAAGTTATCCAACAACCTCTACAAGAGACCAAGCGACCACCCATGACGCAGTGACAACTGATGACCCACCAACCACTAGTGACCCTACCAAAACTAGTGACCAAAAAACGACTACTAACTCACTCATCGCTAGTGACCCAACGACTGCCACTGACCCAGTGACCACTGGTGACCAAGAAACTACTCATGGCTCAGCGACCACCGCTCACCCAGCCACCACCAGTCACCCATCAACTGTCAGCGACATAGAGCCCATTAGTATCCTACCTACCACTAATGACCCAATGACAACCACAAGTGACCCATCGACAACAACTGACCCATCGACAACTGACCCAGTGACAACAAGTGACCAAAAAACATCCAGCGATCCACCGACCACTAAGGACATACTGTCCACCGGAGACTCAGTTACTATTAGTGACCCAGAGACCAGTAGTAACGTACGCACTACTGGTGACCCAATTGCCAAAGGTGACCCACATACCACTGGTTACCAAGTTACAGCTGATGACCCACCAATCACTTGTGACCGTGACCCAACCAAAACTAGTGATCTAAAAACTACAAGTGACTCACAGACCACTGGTGACCAAGAGACTACTCATGGCTCAGCGACCACCGCTCACCCAGCAACCATCAATGACCCATCAACTGTCGACGACATAGAGCCTATTAGTACCCTACCTACCACTGATAATCCAACGACCACTGGTGACCCAACGACAACCAAAGACCCAGCCTATATAAGTGGCCAAAGGACACTCAGTGATCCACCGACCACTAAGGACACACTGGTCACCGGAGACCCTGCGGCTATAAGTGACCCAGAGACCAGTAGTAACGTACATACCACTTGTGACACAGTGACAACTGACGACCCACTAACCACTAGTGATTCATCGACTACCAGTGACTCAACAAACTCTAGTGACCCAACAACCACTAGTGAATCACCGATCTCTAGTGAATCACCGATCTCTAGTCACCCATTGACTACCAGTGACCCAACTACATCACGTGACCCAACTACATCTGGTGACTCAACTACCAAAGGTCATCCAACCACCACTACAGACCAAGAAACCGCCACTGGCCCAGCCACTACCGATGACCCTTCGGTCTCTGCTGACTCACCGACCTGTAGTGACCCAACTACCACTAATGACTCGCCAACAACTAGCGACCAAACTACCACTAGCGACCAAACTACCACTAGCAACCAAACTACCACTAGTGACTCACCGACCTGTAGTGACCCAACTACCACTAATGACTCGCCAACAACTAGCGACCAAACTACCACTAGCGACCAAACTACCACTAGCAACCAAACTACCACTAGTGACTCACCGACCTGTAGTGACCCAACTACCACTAATGACTCGCCAACAACTAGCGACCAAACTACCACTAGCGACCAAACTACCACTAGCAACCAAACTACCACTAGTGACTCACCGACCTGTAGTGACCCAACTACCGCTAATGACTCGCCTACAACTAGCGACCAAACTACCACTAGTGAATCACCGACATCTAATCAACCACCTACTACTAGTGACCCAACTACATCTTGTGACTCAACAACCACAAGTTATCCAACAACCTTCTCAAGAGACCAAGCGACCACCCATGACGCAGTGACAACTGATGACCCACCAACCACTAGTGACCCAACCAAAACTAGTGACCTAAAAACTACTAGTGACTCACCAGCCGCTTGTGAACCAACGACTGCCACTAACTCAGTGACCACTGGTGACCAAGAAACCATTCATGGCTCAGCGACCACCGCTCACCCAGCAACCACCAGTGACCCATCAACCACCGGTGACCCATCAACTGTCGACGACCTAGAGTCCATTGGTAACCTGCCTACCACCGGTTACCCGATGACCACCGCTGACCCAGTTACTGCTGGTGACCCAAAGAACACTTCTAATCCGAAGGTCGCCAGAGACCCATCAACTGTCGGCGACATAGAGCCCAATAGTAACCTACCTGCCACTGGTGACCCAACGACAACCACTGACCCAGCGTCTACAAGTGACCAAAAGACGTCCAGTGACCCATCGACCACGAATGACTCGCCGACCTCTAGTCTCCCACTGACTACTAGTGACCCAACTGCCACAAGTCACACAACCAACACTAGAGACCAAGTGACCACCGATGACCTAGTGATCACTGATGACTCAGAGACCATAGAAGACCCTGCCACTACAAGTGACCAAAAGACACCCAATGATCCACCGACCACAAAGGTCACACTGTCTACCGGGGACTCAGCTACTATTAGTGAACCAGAGACCAGTAGTAACGTACACACGACCGGTGACCTAATGGCCAAAGGTGACCAACATACCACTGGTGACCCACTGACAACTAATGACTCACCAATCACTAATGACCGAGACCCAACCAAAACTAGTGACCTAAAAACAACTAGTGACTCACCGTCCACTAGTAACTCACCAACCGCTAATGACCCACCAACCGCTTGTGACTCAGTGACCAGTGGTGACCAAGAGACCACTCATGGCTCCGCGATCACTACTCACCAAGAAACCACCAGGGACCCATCAACTGTCGGCAACATAGAGCCCATTAGTATCCTACCTGCCACTGGTGACCCAACGACCACTAGCGACGCACCGACAACCACTAGTGACCCGCCGACAACCATTGACCCAGCGTCTACAAGTGACCGAAAGACATCCAGTTATCCATCGATTAGTGAGGACACACTGTCCACCGGAGACCCAGCGACTATTAATGAACCAGAGACCAGTAGTAACGTACACACGACCGGTGACCTAATGGCCAAAGGTGACCCACATACCACTGGTGACCCACTGACAACTAATGACTCACCAACCACTAATGACCGAGACCCAACCAAAACTAGTGACCTAAAAACTACTAGTGACTCACCGTCCACTAGTAACTCACCAATCGCTAATGACCCACCAACCGCTTGTGACTCAGTGACCAGTGGTGACCAAGAGACCACTCATGGCTCCGCGACCACTGCTCACCAAGAAACCACCAGGGACCCATCAACTGTCGGCAACATAGAGCACATTAGTACCCTACCTACCACTGGTTACCCAACGACAACCCCTGATCCAGTTACTGCTGGTGACCCAAAGAACACCTCTGACCCAACGGTCGCCAGTGAACCACCAACTGTCGACGACATAGAGCCCATTAGTAACCTACCTGCCACTGGTGACCCACCGACAACCACTGACCCAGCGTCTACAAGTGACCAAAAGACAGCCAGAGAACCACTGACCACCAGTGACCCAGCGAAAACTAGTGACCCAACGACCACCAGTAACCAAGTGACCATTACTGACCCAACGACCACCAGTGACCAGGTGACTATTACTGACTCAGATGACCCCACGACCACCGATGACCCAGTCACCACTGGTAACCCAGTGACTAGAAATAGTAACCCACCTGCCACAAGTGACCTGCTCACGCAGTCAGGCAATGCAGGAGGCGCGGACTTTGTGTCGTTCTCGGACCCAGTATTTGAGATATCAATGGAGAGGCATGATGACCACCACACTGACCCTCAGCTGGACAGAAGTGACCACGCCGACAGTCCAGCGGCCCCCGCTTCTCTCATCACTGTCATCTATACCGAATCCAGCACTGTCATCAGTATAGCCCCCGACACTGTCACCGATGCTGCTACCAGGAATGTGATCGATACCGATTCCAACATTGTCACCAATGCTGCTAACAGGAATGTCATCGATACCGATTCCAACACAGTCACCGATGCTGCCACAAGTACTGTCTTCGATATCACCCCCAACACGACCCCCAGCACTGTCATCGATACCGCTCCCAGAAGTGTTATCGACTCGGCCCCACACAATGTCGTCGATGCTATTTCCAGCGCTGCCCATGGTATCGCCCTCACTGCCCACTCTATTGCCTCCACCACGCCCACCGCCACCCCCGACAATACCCTCACCACAGTCGCCGACACCGACACCACCCTCACCACAGTCGCCGACACCGACACCATCCTCACCACCGAGACCGACACCACCCTCACCCCCGAGACCGACACAACCCTCACTATCACCCCCGACACATCCCCCGACACATCCCCGGTTCCCGACAACACCCACGACGCCGGCACCACTTCCGGTCTCGCCCCCACTGCAATCGACACCGACACCACCCTCACCACCCTCACCACCCTCACCACCAACCCCGATACAGCCATCCACACCGCCCCAACTTTCTCTGGCCCCACCCCCGACACCACCTCCAGCTCTGCCCACACCGCCCTTGACACCCCCGCCACCCCCGCCACCGCCCCCGACACCACCCTCGCCTCGGCCTCCGGCCCCGCCCCCACCGCCTCCGCCTCAGCCTCCGGCCCCGCCCCCACCGCCTCCGCCTCAGCCCCCGCCCTCACCGACCAAGAGCTCCGCCTGGTCATGGCCACCAGCAGACGTCGCGGCACGACTCGACTTCACCGGAACCTGACGGCTTGCTGCCACTGCCACGCCAGGGTCAAGGCCCCGCTCCGCTGCTCACAGTGCCACATGGCCACCTACTGCGACAGACAGTGCCAGGGGCTGCACTGGAGGCATCACAAGCTACAGTGTCGTGAGTTTGGTTGTTGTTGTTGCTGCTGTTGTTGTTGTTGCTGCTGTTGTTGTTGCTGTTGTTCGTTGTTGTTGTTGTTGGTGGTGGTATTGGTGGTATTGGTGGTGTTGGGGTTGTTGTTGGTGGTGGTGTTGTTGGGGTTGTTGTTGGTGGTGGTGTTGTTGGTGTTGTTGGTGTTGGTGGTGTTGGTGGTGTTGGGGTTGTTGTTGTTGTTGCTGTTGTTGTTGTTGTTGTTGTTGGTGGTGTTGGGGTTGTTGTTGTTGTTGTTGTTGTTGTTGTTGTTGTTGTTGTTGTTGTTGTTGTGTGTGTGTGTGGTAGCCTATCCGTTCGAAATGTTTGGAGCCCCGAAGAGCGTGCTCTTCGCCAGGGCCACCGCCTCTCCTTGGTTTGTGGTTGCTGTTGTTGTTGTTGTTGTTGTTGTTGTTGATTTTGTTTGTTGCTGTTGCTGTTGCTGTTGCTCCTGCTGCTGCTGCTGCTGCTGCTGCTGCTGCGTGGGTGGTTGGTGGGTGCTCTGGTGTGGTTTGCTCCTTCTTTCCTATCAAACATCTGTCGTCCTTTTCACCCCTCCTTCTATTTTGTATTTATTACTCTCTTGTAACACCTCTAATCTTCGGCACTTATATGACCTTATTGCGTTGCAAGTGCCGTAAAACTCTTACTTAAACTTAAAAAACCCAAAAAGCTACTGCTGCTGCCTCTGCTATTGCTTTTGTTGGCTCTTCCGCTCAAGCTGCAGTTGCGGGTGATTGGCGAGTGGTCTGGTATAGTTTGCTCCACCTTTCCAATCAAACACGAATCATCTTTATCTCTCTTTCGGGGGCTCTCGGAGTTAGAGATACGGTGCTCGCCTCTCTTTCAATAGGTTCCGGGTTCGAAAGCTGACACAGACGGAAAATTCGATAAAAGTAGGCGCCTGCTGCCACCTGGCCAAAGTTCAAAATTCCTAACAAACGGAAATTATATCGCACGCTCGTATGACCGTGTGCAGTTGCCAGCTCGGTAAAACACTTTAAAAATATCCCTCCTCCTTTTTTGTGTTTGTTACTCTCTTGTAACACTAACCTTTGTCGCTGATATGACCTTGTTGTTCTTCAAGTGCCGTAAAATTCTTACTAAAACAAAACGCAACTAACACATTGCACCTCTAATCCTTGGCATATAATATAATACCTAATTATGTAGCAAGTGTCGTAAAGCGCTCACTGAAAATAGCCCCATGTACTGGATCTTCTTGCGCAGGTCACATAAAGCTCTTCGAGCACGCCAAGTCCCTGATTAATGACAACATCCTCGACCTGATACATCTCTCGCACATGCCTCTCGTCACAAAGTTCATCCGCTGTCCCGAGCACTACCTGGGTCAGTGTTTGGTTTTTATGATATTATTACTACAATGTATGTGAGAGTGTTTGTCTCTGTGCAGTGTGTGTGTGTGTGTGTGTGTGTGTGTGTGTTTGTGTGTGTGTGTGTTTGTGTGTTTGTGTGTGTGCGTGTGTGTGTGTGTCGTAACAAAGTTCATCCGCTGTCCCAGACTCTACGAGGGTCAATGTTTGGTTTTTATATGTGAGGCATCTTGGTGAAATCAGGCGCTCGTCAAAATAATACAAACATTTTTTTGCCAGTTTGGTAATTTTTATCGATTTTTAAAATCTTTTTTTTTTTTTGCTCAACATCTTTTATGTCTATTCAAGAACACATTTCTGTGTGGATTTTACTGAAAAACGTTGATTAAAAGCAAAAAAATGTAAGTTTTCCGTTACCACGGGCTCTCAAGTTAAGGAAATAACCAAGCTTTTGCGGTCATTTTCTCGCTAATTTAACCCCTGAAACATGACTATCACCTCCCTTAAATGCGGATATCTCGATTTCTATTCAAAGTAAATGAGTATTTTTTCCTTCGGAGGCAAGACAAATGAACCAGATTTAAGCTGGTTCCAATAACTCCACATGCCCGAAAATTGACGAGCGCCTGATTCCAACAAGTTGTGTCACATATTATTACTACAATGTATGTGAGAGTGTTTGTCTCTGTGCACTGTGTTTGTGTGTGTGTGTGTGTGTGTGTGTGTGTGTGTGTGTGTGTGTGTGTGTGTTTGTGTGTGTCTGTGTGTATGTGTCTGTATGTGTGTGTTTGTATGTGTGTTATGTGTGTGTTTGAGTGAGTGTGTGTGTGTGTGTGTGTGTGTGTATGTGTGTGTATGTGTGTGTGTGTATTTGTGTGGAGAGGTGGTTCTGTCTGAGCATGGTTGGCGGGTGCTCTGGTGTGGTTTGCTCCTTCTTTCTTATCAAACATATATCGCCCTTATCTCCCCTCCTTCTGTTTTGTGTTTGTTACTGCCTTGTGACACCTCTAATCTTCGGCACTTATATGACCTTATTGTGTTGCAAGTGCCGTAAAACACTTACTAAAACTTTTAAAAAACTTAAAAGCTTAAACATCTACAATTACTTTCACTCCCTCCCTGTGGGTGGTTCGCGGGTGCTCTGGTGGGGTTTGCTTCTTCTGTCCTATCAAACATTTATAGGCTTGACCTCTCTTTTTTGTGTTTGTTATTCTCTTGTAGCACCTCTAATCTTCGGCACTTATATGACCTCATTGTGTTGCAAGTGCCGTAAAACACTTACTAAAACTTTTTAAAAACTTAGAAGCTTAAACATCTACAATTACTTTCACTCCCTCCTTGTGGGTGGTTCGTGGGTGCTCTGGTGGGGTTTGCTTCTTCTATTCTATCTATCAAACATGTATAGGCTTGACCTCTCTTTTTTTGTGTTTGTTATGATCTTCTAGCACCTCTAATCTTCGGGACATATGTTGACTGTTTTGTGTTGTAAGTGTCGTAAAACTTATTAAAACTTAATCTTTTATTCTGTTGCAAGCACCGTAAAATTCATGCCTGAACTAGACGTTAATTGTATTGCAAGTGTCGTATAATGCTTACTAAAACTTTAAACAATCCTCCCTCCCTTGTTCAGTTCAATTTTATGGAGTGAGGCGGACTCTGATGGTGGAAATAACCGAGACGCGTTTTGAGGATCCATGCTGGACTCGCCTCAAAGCGAAGGTAGGTGCTGTGAGGTGGGTGGTTGGGTGGGTGGCGGGTGCTCTGTTGTGGTTTTCTCTTTCTTTCCTATCAAACATCTATTGCTCTCACCCCGCCCCCCCTCCCCAATCTTTCGTTTTCTTAATAAATGCTACTCTCCAGTAGTGGGTGTATGGCAGACGCCCTGGAGTGGTTCGCTCCTCCTTACCTATGGAACGTGTATCGTGTTTATCTCTCTTTGTGGGTGGTTGGCGGGTGCTCTGGTGTAGTTTGCTCCTTCTTTCCTATCGAACACCTGTCGTCTTTATCTCCCCTCCTTCTATTTTATGTTTGTTACTCTCTTGTAACACCTCTAATCTTCGGCACTTATATGACCTTATCCTGTTGCAAGTGCCGTAAAACTCTTACTAAAACTAAACAATCTCTCTTCCTTTTCTCTGTATGTTACTCTCTATTTACTCCTATGACCTCCACTACCTATCATGATCCGGTGCCTTGCCGACTGGCGTGTGGGTGGTTGGCGGGTGCTCTGGTGTGGTTTGCTTCTTCTCTCCTATGAGACATCTATCGTCCTTATCTCCCCTTTTCTTTTTTTATGTTTGCTACTCTCTTGTTTCACCTCTAATCTAAGCTTCTGGCACTCCTATGACCTTATGCAGTTGCGAGCGCCGTAAAACCTCTATTAAAACTAAACTAAAACTAGCCGACTGGCGTGGGCGATCATGGACCTCCACTTCACTCTGTCTTGCGTTGCAGCAATGATGTGTATGTGTGTGTGT
>NW_004797479.1:402719-412526 GCF_000002075.1 Aplysia californica | reverse complement strand
CCCCCCCCTCCCAGGACTCGAGCGGAGAGATAGTGAACTTGGAGTCGACTGAGCTGGAGTTGGACGCCAACTACCTGGGCTCGTGCTCCCTGGGCCGACCCTGGCCCTACACTCTGAAGGTCGGCAACTTCCTCCTCATCTTCCAGGTGGGTGCTTGGCGGGTGTTCCGTGTGTGGTGGGAGGTTGGCGGGTGTTCTGGTGTTGTATGGTGGGTAGTTGGCGGGTGTTATGGTATAGTGGGAGGTTGGCGGGTGCTCTGGTGTCTTTCCTCCTCATCTTCCAGGTGGGTGGTTGGTGGATGTTGTTGTGTGGTGGGTGGTTGGCGGGTGTTGTTGTGTTGTTTGTGTGGTTGGCGGGTGTACAATGTTATGGTGTCTTCCTCTTCATCTTCCAGGTGGGTGGTTGGTGGGTGTTGAGTGGTGGGTGGTTGGCGGATGATGGTGTGGTTTGCTTCTTCTTTCCTCTCAAACTCCTATCGTACTTATCTCCCCTTCTTTCTTAGTCTGTTACTGTTACCCTCTTGTAACACATCACATCTTCTGGTGCTCACTTATGACCGTATGCAGTTGCGAGCGCCGTAAAACCTTTACAAAAACTAAACTGTCATGGTGTGGTGGGTGGTTGGCCGGTGTTCTGGTGTGATGTTGTGTGGTGTGGTGGGTGGTTGGCGGGTGCTCTTGGGAGGTTTGCTCCTTCTTTCCTTTTAAACATCTATCGTCTTAATCTCTCCTTCTTTTTGCGTTAGTTACTATCTTGTAACACCTCTAATCATTGGCACTTATATGACCTTACTGTGTTGCGAGTGACGTAAAACGATGTACTCCTTTTTGCATGCGTGCAACACAAATTTCACAGTTCGGCACATCCTAATGGAATGTGTCGACTTTAAATGTAAAGATATTAAGACCCTTTTTGACATCATAGAGCCTAGAAGAATTTTAAGTTATATAAAAGAAATTGGACTGTTTAATAGAATGTGAAAATATATAGTTGTCATTGTCTGTGTATATATACATACGGTGTATATATACATACACTGACATTTGTATTGTATATACAAATGTAAATAAGCCTTTTCCATGTTTACAATTTTTAAAAATAAATGTTTGTTCGTCTTTTTAGCGTAATAGAAATAGTGTGATCGTTTGCGGTTGCGAGCTCCGAAAGACTCTATTAAAAACACGTCTGATTTTGTAGCGGTGAAACCTGATGGCGCTTAAATGACCAAGATTGTGTCGATAGTGCCGTAAAACATCTACCCAATCATGTAAAACGATGTAGTTTCTTTTTCTTCTTTTCTTTGTATGTTACCCTCTAGGCTCTAGTTGTGGGTGGTTGGAAGACATTTACTTTGTCGTAGTTTTGTCCTTTCTTATAAAAAAAATAAATATCCTTATAGTTTTTATCCTTTCATCTCCTTTCCTTTGTATGTTACTATTAACTTACATCTTTAATCTTCGGCACTTGTATGATCTATTTGTATGGCAAAAGACGTAAAACTTACTAAAACTAAAACTCTAAGCTTCAACCCTTTTATGACCTGGTTGCTTTGCAAGTGCCATAAAACTTTCATAAGACCCCCCCCCCCCCTTCCCTAAAAATCCCTCCCGTCCTTGTTTCCTTTTATGTTACTCTAATCTTCAGTTATTTTGCCCTGTTTTTGTTGCAAATGGCGTAAAACTCTTAACTGGGGTGCCCTGATAGTCGAAACAGACTTTGGGCTGTAGAAGCAAGAGAGGTGAGCAGCGTAAGCCGAATTCCCTGTAAGGACGTCTCTGTTGACATCCACCCCTTGGCGCTCATATGACCTTATGCAGTTGCAATCTCCGGAAAACCTCTACTAGTGGGTGATTGGCGGGTGCTCTGGTGTGGTTTGCTTCTTCTTTCCCTTCAAACATCTATCGTCCTTATCTCCCCTTCTTCTTTTTTATGTTTGTTACTCTCTTGTAACTCCTGTAATCTTCTGGCGCTCATATGACCTTATGCAGCATCGAGCGCCGTAAAACCTCTACTAGAACTAAAACAGAGAGGTGAGCAGCGTGAGCCAAATTCCTTGTAAGGACTTCTCTGTTGACATCCACCCTTTGGCGCTCATATGACCTTTTGCAGTTGCGATCGCCAGAAAACCTCTACTTGAACTTTTTTAAAATCTCTTAACTATAATAAATCTTCTTCTGTTCCATAGTCTAATGTTTAGGCTACCGGACTCGTAATCGTGAGATTGCGAGTTCGGGGGTTCGTGCCTTAGCTCGGTCCGACCTTGTGTCCTTGGGAAAGGCACTTTACACGAACTTCCCACCTGGCTCGGTGCTATCGGAGACGGACGTTAAACTAGGAGGTCCCGCCCCTTAAATAACCTAATAATGTTGATAGGGGCGTTAAACGTAAACCATTTCACCATTTTTTCATCTGTTCCAGGCCGCCTGGTCCAGGATGACTGACAAGAAATATGGCTTCCGGATAGAAGAAGGCAGACCCTTCTATGTCATCGACATGTGGCACGAGGAGTGGGGCCAGATTCTGAGAGAGAAGGAGCAGGAAAGACGGAAGCGGGCACGGAGGAGGAGAGATGATCCACCTAAGACGGTGGAAAGGGAAAAAACAGATTTGCAAGAGCATATGCGAAGAGTGTTGAGATTCGGGGCTGACATGCACGCAATGACAGTGTGGTTTAGGGAGCAGGAACTGAAGAATTCGAGGAATATTACCAGGGAGTCATACAGTCAAGAGCTGGCGACCAGGATGAGGAGTATGGAGAGAGAGAATATGGCTATGAAAATGGAGAAGCAAAGGGTACTCGAATATGGGGAGAGGATGCAGAAACAAGTGGAGAATAGAGAGGAGGAGGAGAGGCCAGAGGAGGAGAGGCAAGATGACGAGAGGGTAGAGGAGGCAAGGGCAGCGGAGGCAAGGGTAGAGGAGGCAAGGGCAGAGGGAGAGCAGAGGAGTAAGAAAGAGGAGAAGGCAGACAAAAGAAAGAAGAAGAGGAAGAAGAGAGGTCGGCATTGAGTCGTTTAACTTTGTGTACAATGTCTTTCAAGGTCATTTACTATGTAACGAATCGTGCAAGTTTATGAACAATGTCTACATTGAGCCCTGTACGTTTGTGTATCTTTCCTTTGTGTGATTGGGTCGCCTATTGCGAGTTTTAGAAACAGATTTTATTCCATGTATATGAAAACTATGAAAACGTTGTATGCGAAACAAAGTATTTTTAATTGTAATCAAAGTTTTGTTCCCACATGGATGTGGGGCAGTCTGTTTTTTCCTCGGCGTCATAAAGACTGGATGACCACCAGACTTTTATTTTTAATAAATATTTGTGTAAATATAAACTAATGAATTTGTTATTTTTTGGATAAATAGTTATTTTAACTTGAATGTATATGGGTTTTTTTTTCAGCTCCACTCTTTTTTGTCTTCTCCATGTCTGTATTATCGAATCTATTAAAAAAAAAATTTAGTAGAGGTTTTACGGTGCTCGCAACTGCATAAGGCCATATGAGCGCCATGGAGTGGATATCAACTGAGGTCTTTACATGGAACCAGGCTTACTCTGCTCACCTCTCCAGCTTTAACAGCACAAAGTCTGTTTTATCGTATCTTAATCTATCAAAATCGAATCGATGTGGGCGTAAAACAACTACATCCATATACGGAAAAAATCGTAATTATAACCTCATTTGATTGACGGAATAAAAGAACCGCATCGACGCAATGAGGTCATTTGGAGATAACTCATGAGATCATCTCTCAAATTAGACATTTTGCTTTCCAAGAATATGAGTGGTCGGTGGATATTCTGTCGCAGTCTATTTGTTTTTTTCTATAAAACATTTGTCGTCCTTTATATTTGTATGTTCCTCTGATCTACGGCACTTACATGACCTGTCTTGCAAGTGAGGTAAAACTTTTTACTCAGACTAAAGTAACTCAAACCTGAAATTAGAAAGAGAATCATAATATACACACGTTAAGGGTTCTTTGATGATAGCTCACGCGTCATCTCTCCGATATATCTTTCTTTCCACGAACTGTCCATCACATGTATGTTTGAAGGGTCTTCATTCTTTTATGGAATTATGGTCTTTAAACTTCACTCAGAAGGGAATGATGAGTACCCGGCTATAGAAGGCACGGGGGCTCTAGTGGTCTAGAGCTAGAGGTTATGGTGTTTGCATCTCATTTAATAGGTCTGGGTATGAATCCGGACAGCGACAGCAAAATTTCTTCTCTAAAAATGTCTCCTTTCACCTCCTTTCCCGCTCTCTGGCCATGTTCTGTCGTCTGCTTTCGTCTCCACTTTCAGGCCCCTCCCCACTCCCCTTTGCCCCTCCTCTGGGGTCCTGACTCTTTCTGCAGCCTTTCTCTACAGCTTCTCCTCGGCTCCTTCTCGCAGCAGTCTTTCTTCCACACCCTTGATCTTATAGTAGGTATAATCAAACATCTAGCCTTCTCTGGTAAGGTCAAAAAATCTCAGAGGTTCCGTGTGCAAGTTGCGCACGTTAAAGATCCCTTGATGGTCCTAAATTCGATAAGGCTCCCCCCCCCCCCTACAAGGGCAAATTTCCAAATTTCCTACCAACTCAGAAATGTTTAAAGTGTCCGGCGCGCTAATATGACCTTATGTAGTTGCGAGAGCCGTAAAACACTTACCAAAAAAAAAGATCAATAAAGAAGTCGAAACATTTTGTAAGTGTTCAGGGTGCCCCAAACTCAAGGGCCTCCATAAAAAGTTGAGTAAAAGAAAACCTGCCTAAGGTTAAGGAGCTTACAGAAGCTCCTTGCATAAAGAAAAGAAGTCTTTAGCAGAAACATGAAGGAACCATTAGTACAGACAGTCACACATTTATTTTTTTAAAGTTTTAGTGGAAGTTTTACGGCGCTCGCAACTGCATACGGTCATATGAGCGCCCGAAGATTAGAGCTGTTGCAAGAGAGTAACAAACATAAAAAAGAGAAAGGGGAGATAAGGACGATAGATGTTTGATAGGAAAGAAGAAGCAAACCACGCCAGAGCACACGCCAACCACCCACCCACACATTTATTTGTAACGTGAAATAAGAATCTGCATCAGAACAATAATTAGCATTACAAATAAAATTCTGCTCCATCTCTATTTCGGGCAGTTCATTTCTGTGTTCTGACGCCAAAAATGCTGTTTAGCATTCTCACACTACTGAGGTGTGGTAGTTTATACAACAAGCTCCTGATCGTCTCAATTTCTGAATTCCTGGAGGGTTTGGAATCTTTCGCGTAAGACTAGGTTTTTGAGATAACCGTTTAGAAAAAGGTTAAATGGTTTCAAAACTAGACTGAGTGGTGCCCATGGGTGATCTGTCAAGCGACTAATGACACCATCCCCAAATGACCAAAACTGAGTCGACAGTGTCGTAAAACAGCTACTCAAACAAACAAATAAAACCATCCCCAAAATGACCCTTTCAGCCAGGTTAAAACACGTTCTGTAGTGTGAGGGGCTGCTTTCTTCTAAATTAACCATTGTTGACCTCATAACAGCAGAACTGCCCCCATGAATCTCCCAAGCTTGTATCAACGGATGGCTTTTTTTGATGACTTCATCGCGCAATCTCTGGAACGTAAAATACATGTTATTATTATCCTTATGTTTGTCATGGTGTCATTCAATCATTCAAGCATAACTCTTTATTCATGAACAAGCATCTTCTCACATGGTCAACGCCTTTAAACAATAATTTCTTGAAAAAGAAAATCATATCAACAACGGAGTGGTCATCTGTAAATAGTCCCAATATGAATCCTACAGAATATGTGGAGCCCCATGAAACAGCAGCTAAAGAAACTCAACTTTGCTCCCAGTTTATATTTTTACGTTTTGTTTGGGATGAACTGACAGTTAATGATGATTATGTCCAAACGTTAACACAGCCCATGCCCAAAGGGTTTGTGCTCTTCCCAAGACCAATTTCTCCTAAATAAAACACTAATGAGTACTTGTAATAGGTTTTGCGTGGTATTTCGGACAGCTCAGTTTGCAATCAGTTTTAAACTATCTCAGTTTTTTAAACTATCGTAATAAGATATCGTTTATTGACGACTGATAAGAAATCATCCATTAATTTGATACATGTCCAATCCATCACTGTTGATGCACTTCAAGACAAGCACAAACACGCTTTTAAATTTCTTTGATTTCATTTCCCAGAATTTTGCCAAGTCTGATTCCTTGAGGTTAATATTAAGTGAACATTTAACGGGCAACTCTACAAACCGTAGATGAACTATTGTGTCAATCCGGTATGTTGCACAAGGGAGATGACTGTAGTAATCACATCCCCAAAACGGTCTTGCCTGGGTTGTTCCCCTCGTGTTCACTGTTTTGTTTTTTTAGTAAGAGTTTTATTGCAGCTGCAACATTTAATAAGGTCATATAGATCTAAGTACTAAGTGCCGAAGATATGGGGTGTTACAAGAGACTGACACTAACAAATAAAAAAAGAGGAGAGGAGACAATAACAATAGATGTTTGATATGAACGAAGGAGAAAACAACTCCAGAGCACCTGCCAGCCACACACCTCTGTTTTGTCACTACGACCTCGTCATCGCCACAGGTTTCTCTCCCAGATAATTACGGTTGACGTCATCAGTCTCCCTCTCGTGGGCGGTTGGCGGGTGCTCTGGTGTGGTTTGCTTTTTCTTTCCTATCAAACATCTATCGTCCTTATCTCCCCTCCTTCTTTTTTATGTTTGTTACTCTCTTGTAACACCTCTAATCTTCCAGCGCCCATATCACCGTATTATGCAGTTGCGAACGCCGTAAAACCTCTACTAAAACTAAACTAAAAGACTCCCTCTCCCGACTGGTGTCTGTAGCGCACTAATAGTGGGTGGTTGGCGGGTGCTTTGGTGAGGGTTTGCTCCTTAATTCCTTTCAAACATCTGTCATTCTTTTCTCCCATCATTTTTCTTTTTTCTTCTTATATTATTATTCTTTAGGAATACCTCTAATCTTCGGTACTTATATTATTGTCTAGTGATGTTGCAAGCCCCATAAAACTCAGTTGATTTTCTATTTGGATTATTCTTTTGCCCCAAGTGAACTTTATGTGGGTGGTTGGCGGGTGCTCTGGTGTGGTTTGCTTCTTCTCTCCTATTAAAATCTATCTTCCTTCTCTTCCCTTCTTCTTTTTTATGTTTGTTACTCTCTTGTAACACCTCTAATCTTCTGGCGCTTATATGACCTTATGTAGTTGCGAGCGCCGTAAAACCTCTACTAAAACTAAACTAAAGTGAACTTTATTACAAAGCTAGTTCGCTGCTCAGAACCAAAAACTCCTAACCCCATCCAATAAAAATGATTATATGTCCATAGAGCACGGTCGTACTCTGCCGCCCAAAATTTTTAGCGCACAACACCCACAAAGAGACAACAAAAGAAACTTTACCATCCACGATCCATTCAGTTTTACGTACAAGTTCCTCGCAAGAGCTATTCGTTCATTACAACATCTACAACTCTACAACATCTACTGCTATACCATACCAAGTTCTTGTGCTTCACCCCAGTAAAAAATAGTATGTTCAGTGGTGTAATCTATCTCGGAAAATGCTCTATGGGCCGACCCAAACAACAATGACGTTTTGACCGTTTTTCTTAGTTCATAAATATTAATAAGGCCGCACAATCTCAATGTGCACCAGCCGAACAAAGCCCATAGAGGCAGTCTAAAAACTAAAAATAACGCGATCTCAGACCAGTTCACGATATTTTACACAATTCATTATTCAATGCCCGTATTATGATAGCTTTGGAGCAATCCACCGGAGTGCTCACAGTGATGTGCGATTGGTCCATTGTCTTGACATCTCTAGCCCCATCTCTGTAACCCTGAACTTGAGCGAGGTCAACAGGACGTAATAGATCACTGTGTTAGAAGTTGGAATGGTGTAGTGGTGAAAGTTTTATTACTCGAGTGCGTATTCCAATGCAGGATGAATGACGTTCATTGCAAATAAATTCAGTTCACCAAGCAAAGTAACGAGAAGAGAGGGAAAGAAATAGGTCCTCACCAACCCAAAGATATCGAAATAATACAACCAATAAAAAGTGGAGTGGCTCACAGTCAGCGTTAGCAAATTATACTCATTGTAGACCTAGATTAGGCCTACTGTTTCTCCTGTCTGCTTTTTGGAACTGATGACCCCAAGTAGTCTAAGACAGGTTTTACTGATCTTGTCCATATGAAACAACGCATTAAAGTCAAGAGTCATCAAGAGCGCAGGTGAAAAATGCCGTTAAGTATCATACTTTCGGACAAGTAGACACAGCAGCGCAGCTAGTCGTTGGTCATCACATTGCAACTTCTCACAACAACGAACTGGTGAGAAAGAACAGGCACG
This sequence comes from Aplysia californica, assembly GCF_000002075.1. Classification (NCBI taxonomy): domain Eukaryota; kingdom Metazoa; phylum Mollusca; class Gastropoda; order Aplysiida; family Aplysiidae; genus Aplysia; species Aplysia californica. The sequence continues at coordinate 404,141 of NW_004797479.1, read as the reverse complement.
TATTGTGTAAGGTTATCGAGCGTATTTTGTTCTGTGAAACTCACGAACTCTCCCTTCCCGGTCATGAAAAGGGTGATTTGTCGGGTACAGAGGTATTTTTCGCTAACGCTATGCAGGTTCTTCGACATTTTTTGCCCACTCTACAAAATGCATCTGCGTTCTCAGACGCGTTTGTCACCGGAATATTCTCTGGCGTCTGAAACAAGATGGAATTTACGGTCTCGAGTAATTAGCACCGTCTTCATTTGAAAAGGAAAGATCCAGCTTTGTCTTGAAGAAATTCAGTCTGAGCACTGGGACGATTATTCCGTCCACAATGGTATCCTGAATGTATTAAAGAGCGAAACATTTTCTCTTCTTTTTTCCACTTTTTCAACAAAGTGTTTACGCACGTTGATGCTGTTTATGGGATCCTCTAACACAGAAGTACAACGCCCATAGCAACCTAACAAGCTCTAGACAGGTTTAAAGTAGCCGTCGATGAAATTAGAAACGTGTCCCATCAACAAGACAGACCTCCAAGAGACGCATGCATTACAACACCAACGAAATTGCTGCTAAGCAGGCCTGTGACATAATAGTTACTCAAATTGTTGACAGTTTCTTGAAATAATATAAAATCAACGCACTCTCAATCTGCGACTCCTCCAAATTCCAGGACTACCAAAAGTCGTTTCCAACAGTTCTTTTAGGATCGTTTACAAAACTATTACTGTTTTGCATAAAATTAAAATCAAGTTACAAACAGAATTATAAGTATTACATAGCAATAAAATATTTAAATATGCTCAAGGTCGTACAATCCAGGGCCTTTATTCACCTCTGAAGGACTTCAAATTCGAGACAACATTTAGGGAAGTATGCAGAATCCTAGAGATCGCACTGACGTTTACGTTGATCCACAAGGACATCATTGACAGCATGCCCAACTTAGTCAACAGAGAATAATGGGCACTTTTGCTCCAGCAAAAGAACGAAAGAAAAACTTCTTTCAAATAGATTTTCTCAAAACAGGTAGGATGAAGAAAACATCTCAATTACATGTACATGCCCTTGACTATCTTCAACCTGGCCTGCTTTAACCTTATTGTGTACACCCACTTTTTAGACCCACGAGCCACCCCTGCCCCCCTCCTCCTGTTCCCCCCACCCCCCACCAATACCAGTTCTCCTTCTCCGGCACATAGCGATAAGGACTACCCCAGACCCCGGCACGACTTGGGAGCTGATTCAAATGCAATGGTGTCAACTTTTTGGGGTTTTTTGGCTGGGGCAACTCGATTTGGCCTGTGATGTTTAAGATGCAGTGTAGGCAGGTAGGGTAGTTTGAAAGCAGAAATGAAAAAAGAAAAAGGAGAAAAAAAAATAAAAAAAAATAAAATGGCATCAAAAGCCACGGCCTCATTTACCTCATCACCTCCC
>NW_004797479.1:400126-401204 GCF_000002075.1 Aplysia californica | reverse complement strand
TCTCTCTCTCTCTCTTACGCACACACACACACACACACGCACGCGCGCACACACACACTGACTGATCCCCACCCTCAAATATGCACACATGCACGCACACACATATGTATACCCACGCACGCACTCACTCACACACACCAGTACGTGCACACACACACACACACATACACACACACACACACACACGCACACAAACACACACAAACACACACAAACACACACGCACATACATCTCTCGTAGGCACAACAAGACAGATAGCGGGGGTAGGGTAGGAGGTAGGAGGAAGGAAGGGAGGTATGTATGTGAGGAACTGAGGGAGAGGATTGGAGGGGGGGGGGGTGTAAGGAGGTAAACACGACCCGTATAAAGATATCCGGATCAGGATGTCGCGTCCCCGCCAGTCTTTCGTTCGTCACTTGCTCGCCTGCTTGGCTAGTCTTTTGTCGCTCGTGGATGTGCAAGTAGTAGTTTACTTTCGCGTTCCTACCTGGGCTGGCTACACTACAGTGCGGACTGGGATAAAGATCGACAGAGGGATTCCCTTAGAAACTTTCAGTGGATCTAGATCTAGATTCTAGAATCTAGATCTAATTCGTTTCGGTGTTGTTTGGAGACTTGACATGACTGTGTGTGGCACTCTGACCCAAGGAGGAAGATTTCGTTAGAAAAAGCGACCACTCGGGCGTTGTTGGAAGAAGAAGAAGAGATCTCGCAGGGCCGTAAATCTTCTGTAAATTGTGTAATATTTATTGTATTTATTTTTAAAATTGTGTTTTAGCATTCTTTGTGTGCGTGTGGTTGAGTCTGTGAAGGATTTGCGAAGATATCCTCTGTGGTCGAGGGTTGGTGTCCGGATTATTGACGCATGTAAGCCCGAATTTGTCGTTAAGTGTTTTACAGGGATGCTTCTGTGTGTGTGTGTGTGTGTGTGTGTGTGTGTGTGTGTGTGTGTGTGTGTGTGTGCGTTAGAGACAGAGAGAGAGAGAGAGAGAGTGCGTGTGTGTAACACGTGTGTTGCTGCGTTTGTGTTGTGTCACACGTGTGCTGATGTGTCTGTGTGTGCAACAGGTATGTTAC
>NW_004797479.1:383184-398869 GCF_000002075.1 Aplysia californica | reverse complement strand
TATATATGTATAAAAATGTAATCACCTTATCAGCTTGTTAAAGCCTTGCACCGCCCACCCATGCAGCATACCGATTTAAAGCTAAATAAATTCTGCTTCTGCATTATATCTGATACACTTTTATTTTTCGTCTTTGTTAAGAGACACTCGACGTATGGTCACTCAAAACTGACCTTAAAAAATCAGACTTTGCAAAACCTTTGGGCATCGACTCTATTAAATTTTGGACATTTCACCCCAAATGTCAGTGAGAGTTGCAAAAAAAGGGTATGAATTGAGAGCACAGTCGCTTTTCTTCAGCCGCTGTTTCATGGGCCTTCACATACTTGTAGGATTGATATCGGGGTCATTTACTGGTGACCATTCCAACTTTGATATGATTTGGTTTTCCAAAAATTGTCTAGATACGGCATCGGCTCTGTGAGGAAGTGCTTTGCTATGTAGGTATGGAGATATCTACTTAAATGACAAAAATAAGGGTAAGACATGACGTTCAAGCACTTGCGCGATGTAATCTACTAAACTAAGCCTTCCAGTGACTTTCATGAAGGAGATTTTGTTCATTCCACCCACGACAGTGGCAGTTTTGTGGCCTCTGTTCTTCACTGACTTATTGTGTCCAAAATCTTACTAACACAGTCTATTAAAAAAAAGGTTTCGTGCTCTACATGAAACCAAGTATAGCTCCAGAATAAAACAAAATCATACTAATGAGCATATGTGATGTTAAGTCCAGGTTTTGCGTGGTATTTTGAAGCTGCTCTATTTTCAGATATTATGTTTGAAAATATCGCCAGAAGATGCTGTTCATTGCAGACACAATAATATTCTCTTTTCACTTGATATTCAATAAAGTATATCAATTCCACCAATGCTGATGCACGTCAATACACGCGCTGACAAACTTTTATGTTTTCGCACATTTCTGCCAAGCCTGATTTTTAAGGTAAAATTTGAGTGATCGTGATACTGGGCGTCTCTTAACATAGATAAAATATTAGTGTGTCAGATGATGCAGAATGTATTTAGCTTTAAATTGGTATGCTGCACGAGTAGGTAGTGCAAGGCTTTAACACGATGATTGGATGGTTACATTTACAAGTTTCATTTTGACACCACTATACGAGTGTAATATACGTATGTGAAGATTGGAGTTTTAGCGGCAGGGAGCTAGATGGTAGGATGAGGGGTTATACATGTAGTTAAGAAGGAGGTGATACACATGGCCTCTCTTTTTTCTCTTTAGGCTTTAGGTATAGATGTTTAATTCCCCTATCGACACTATTTGGATTATTAAAAAATTAGGAAGCAGGCTTCGACCATACCTTTCTTGTCCAACCCGAATTGAGAGGGATATAGCGTCCTAGCTGAAAGATATAGCTACTCGATAAAAGTTCTGTCCCCAAAAGGGAATCGAAGTCAGGTCTACTGTGTTTGACGGTGAGATACTTTACCGCTCCATCTTTTAAAAAATAGTAAGTGTTTTACGGCACTTGCAACACAATAAGAAGGTCATATAAGTGCCGAACCGCTCCTTCACTGACGCAGGTACACCCTGATTCATTATTCTTCCATGACAGGTAAGAGCTCTCCGAGAAAGATGATTTTTTCTCTGTCTTTAATCACAAGTTGTTAGCACTCTTAACAAATGGGTGGAAGGTGAGTGCTGTGGTTTCGGTTTGTTTCTTTTCTTTCAAACACCAATTGTTCATATCTCTCATACCTCCTCTCTTTTGTATGTGAATTACTCTCTGGTTGATATTACCTCTAACTTCAACAGCCATGATATGGCCCTGTCGTTTTTCAAGTGTCGTGAAACTCATACAAAAACAAAACTGAAACTTAACTTCGAGAAAGATCGTTATCTCTTATTATCACAATCTTCCAGTCTTCCCGACAATAAAACTAATTTATGGCGAGAGGGAGGTACCCCTCAGGGATTTGGCGGACTCTTTGTTTTTTGTTTTGTTTTGAGCTTTTTATTATTTTTTTTTCTTTATTTATCCCACTATCGTATCATGGCTCCCTGAAGTCCCGGAGAACTAGAGCATTGTTGTAATTCATGCGCCGAACTCTCACCAGAATAATATGGAGTATTGTTCTCAGCAAATGGAGGTTTGACGTGTTCACTGCTGCACAGTGCGAGCTAGATGTTATCAGTTATCAAAGCGGAGTAATCAATCATCATTGTGGAGGTTTGAGGACAGGCGTGGACAAGGTGTTGTCTGTTAGTTGTAGTTCTCTAAATGGGACAAGTCTATGATGTGTGCAGTTTTAGAAGAGATTTTCAGGCGCTCGCAACTGCATAAGGTCATATGAGCGCTAGAAGATTAGAGGTGTTACAAGACAGTAACAAACACAAAAAGAAGGAGGGGAGTTAAAGACGATAGACGTTTGATAGGAAAGAAGAAGCAAACCACACCAGAGCACACGCCAACCACCCACGGACAAGCCTGTGATGTGTGAAGTTTTATAGGGACATGTCTGTTGAGGAGGGGCCAGAGGGAGCTTTGTTCAGAGCCAATTGGTCGCTTTTTAAGCACAAAGGGGCTATCCCGAAAAATGCTGTTTTGAGAAAATCGAAGGTAAAGTTTTTGCCCCTTGTTCAGTTTCTTTAAAAGAGCTTTCTCTAAAACCAGACAAATGTACACACCAATGAAACCAAACTTCTGCTAGAATCTATAGGTAGGGCAATGCCCACTTTTGGTGTAGGTCAAGATTTCTGGAAACCCCGGAAATCTGGGTTAGCCCGTTTGTCCTGAAAAGCGACCAATTTTCAGTTTCAGAAAATATATGTATCCTTTTAAGACAGATCTCTGTTACTCATCCTACTTTTTGAATAAGGACAGACTTTTCCAAAAACCCTTTTTTATGACCGAAAAGTAATGCATTGTGTTTATTGTAAATTGGTTTTTTTTCCTTCTGAAAGTTTAATCATTTCTCGTGCTAAAATCTTCCGACAAGACAGAGATATTTATGTTAACATTATTCCGTGAAAATTTCGCTGGTGGAAGGTTAAAACTTTCAAGATACAATGTTCTTCATAAAGTATGCCATGGAGAGAAAAAAAATTAAAATCCAAGACCAATTTCTTTTCGCTATTTACGAATAGGGTCCTTCTCATTTTGGTCTAGGATTTCCAACGATACTTTTGGACGTGAATGGTATGTACTGTGTACATCAATAAATGGCTGAGATCGCAATGGTTTCAACGACACTGCTTTCTAGTGCTTTCTCTCTACGGAATGACTTATTGCGAAGGCTCAAATTTCAGTCATTTCCTGAGTGCTTGCAGAATTAAAAACACTCGGCTTACTTGCTGGCAATACATTTAAGTTTTATATACTCTTTCATGCAAAACAATCTCCAGTAATGGATTACTTCTACAATTTCTCGTCAGAATTATTTGTAATATTTCATCCCCAGACCAGTAAATGTTTCTGGTATCTTTCCAGTTGATTGCCTTACATGGTTCAGTTCGCTCTTAGCCAAGGACAACTGCTCAGTAGTGAAAGAGTTAAATACCAATGCAAGGTACAACGCTGGTTAAAAGCAGAGAGGGTCACTGGTAAAAGTAGACTAAATCACTGCACACACCCCTCCGCCTTTTAAAATTTGAGAGGGTCTATCTCGCATGGGGTTGCGCGACCCATATGTTGCCCCGCCCAGAGAGGAGACCCCGAGCATTCGCAGTAGGCCAAGGAAGTGCCACAGGACTCAGGTGGCGTTGGTAGTCGAGTGGTAAGGTTAATAGACACGTCATCGTGAGACTGCGGGTTCGGGGGTTCAGACCTCAGTTCGGCCGGACGTTGTGCCCTTGGGAAAGGCCCTTTGCACCAATTTCCTATTTGGGGCGAAAGCTTTGTATACGGATGTTTAACTCGTAGGTCCCGTCTTTTAAATAACCTTAGAGTGTTGTTGGGGGCGTTAAACATTATACCATTTCATTTTTTATATGGAAGGTTCAAGTTGACTTTTACCAGAACAAGTTTCGCGAGTTCGTATTTCTCACTATACCCCGCCCAAAAGTTCTGAATACAAGAGCTGGCAGGAGTCCAAGTCGGGGGCCGGATTAAGAGCGCAGGGGAAAAACGGGCATAGTCACAAACTGAAAGTCGTGAGAGTAGCAATGTTGAACGCTTGTTGACTCATAACTGAATTTCTGTTCAGCTGTTGGTTGATTGTTGTTATTTGATTTCCTATTCATCAAACATAACCCCAAAAATAAAAAAATAAAATAAAAATAAAATAAAAACCCACCAGTCAAACAAATTATGAAGTTCGGAGTTCACAAGCTTAAAAAATGACACCCTTACAATGTCCAGTTTGTGACTGTGCCCATTTTTCCTGTGTGCTCTTTGAATGTCTCATTGACCAAAGCAGGAGAACACTGGCTAAATTCTGTTGAAATAGCCAAATTCTCTAATGCGAGACGAAAAGTAATACAATAGCGTCATGTCAATTCAAAGGCATGTCACGAAATAGTAGCCTATAAATTTTAATATTATTTTTATGTTATGTATTGCTTCAGTGTGGACAGGAAGGTATTTCATCAGATTGTAATATCTAAGGCTATTTTTGCTTCAGTGTGGACCCGGAACTACTCATTTCTTTTTTTCAAGACGGACACTTTAGTTTTGACTGATTTTCAACTCACCGCGGGCGATATTAAAATATTATTCATTATATAAATTACTATATTAATGACTGGGTGGGCTCGCATCGTCATCATTGCCTTTCTAACCCTGGATCAAGATATAGGCCACGAACAAACACTTTCCACCTTTCCCTATCTTGGGCTAGTCACTTAATGTCACTCCTTGTCTTCCCACTTTTCTGTACATCGCCGGCTCACACGACATACTAACCCCCCCCCCCCCCCCCGGGGCGGTGCCACTGACTAAAGTGTCTTTAGGCCATTCCCAAAAGGGGGACATTTCTCGTTCTAATGCACAGTAGAATTGTAAATGGGCTGATCCAACTATGTCATGCTCATAACTTTACTGTGCCTGAACCTTAACAGGGAACTGCTGCTTTTTCTTTCCTAATCCTTACCATCGTCCTTTTCCTCTACTTCTTTTGTATGTTTGTCACACTCGTGTGACCCGCTATTTTCGGGGCACCTTGATAGTCGAAATAGACTTTGTGCTGTTGAAGCTAGAGAAGTGAGCAGAGTAAGTCTGATTTCCTGTGAGGACTTCTCTGCTGACATCCACCCCTTGGCGCTCATATGACCTTATTATGCACTTGCAAGCGCCGTAAAACTTCTACTAAATAAAAATAAAAACTCCATGTCTTCCCACTTTTCTGTACATCGCGGGCTCACAGGACATACTGAATTCTGTAGGCAGACGGGATTCAAACCGCCGGCCGCCCTTTGCTGTACCCACGGTTTTATGCGCCCCAAAAATTATGACTTTATGCAAACTTAGCCCAAAAATAAGAAATTATGCGATTCTGTAATTTTAACAAAGAATTATAAAGGAAAATAATCAGAACTTATACAAAAAATGATCAAATTTTGCTAAATTATGCGGGGTGCATAAAACCCCGGGTACAGCCTTTGCTCCTGTGTGACACGTAGATTAGTAAGCAGAGTCATTCCTTGAACTTTTTCCAGGTTTTACAGTGTCACTCTTGACAAGGAGAGATTGCAAGTTCAAAAGTCTTCAACCTTATCTCAACCCCAACGGTACTAAAGGCACCGGCTGCTGACTGCTTCAGCCCGAATAGCACGGCTGTCTTTGTGTGTGTGTAAGTGTGTGTGCGCGTGTGTGTGTGTGTGTATGTGTTTGTTTGTTTGTATGTGTGTGTTTGTATGTGCCTATGTGTTTGTTTGTGAGTTTAGGGATGTGTATTGTGTACTTAAGTGTGTATGCTTGATTGTGAGTGTGTTTGTGTGTGTTCTTGTGTGTTTGATTTTGTTTGTGTTTGTAGTGTGTGCGCGCGCGTGTATGTGCATGTGTGTGTGTGTGTGTGTGTGAGTGTGTGTGTGTGTGCGGGTAGATGCGTGTGTGTGCACGCTCGTGTGTGTGTGTGAGTGTGTGTCTGTTTTTCAATTTCTTGTTCCCAGATTTTGCTGACCTTTGCTTGTCCCTTCACATTACATGACGTTTCACTTTGGAAAGACAATATCGATACCAGAACCGCTCTTACTATCGGCAATGATAGTACATAACAAGATGGGCCACTTCTCTCTTTGAGCCATTTAAAAAAGTGTCCTCAAAATTTGGTGGCGCCCTCTTCACAAAAGCGCACTTTTGCGAACAGAGTTACCCTACTTGAGTTTTAAAAAATGAAAGTGAAACTAGCAAGTTTTGGGATAAATTACGGAAGAAAACGTTTTTAAAATGGTTACGCTGACAAAAAACCTCTTCCGGAGAAAAGGGTGATGGTTTTCTTCGATTAATTTGACTTTAGAATGAAAGGCGAGAGGTCATTAAAATAAAAAACCCTAAAACTCCGCACTGAACGTACCCGAACTGCTGATGAACAGCAGTCGATCTGCGCACGCAAGGACGTGTTATTCCTATTCTTCTTTTGGAAAAACGAAAGAGAGCTTCAAAACAGACTGCAGCGCCATCTGAAGCAAAGAGCATACTTCCTGCGGACACTTTTTTGGCTGAGTGGCCCATCTTGTTATTCACTATCTTTGCTATCGGCAAAGATCGTATATAACAAGATAGTTCCGTCAGTCAAAAAGTGTCCGCGGAAGTCCGTTCATTGGTTTAGATGGCGCTGCTGTTTTTGTTTTGAAGCTCTATTTCGTTTCTCCAGAAGAAGAACAGGGATAGCGCAGTTGGTTAGTTTCGCGTTTATTGTTTTTTTTCAGAAGTAGGGTAACTCTGTTCTCAAAGTCCGCACTTTTTCGAAGAGGGCGCCACCGCATTTTGAGGACACTTTTTTATTTGGCTGAAAGAGAGGAGTGAACTATCTTGTTGTGTGCGATCTTTGATATCGATAGTAGATCTATGCTTAGGTAATATCGATAAAAAGTTAATCTTCGCCACCATTTCTCCCTAACTTTCAGTTAAGTCCGATTTTGTTAAAAAGGAATAAAAAAGAAACAACAACAACAACAAAAACCAGCAAAAAAAAAAAAAAGCAAAAAGCCCTGAAAACCATTTTGATTGTTTTCTGAATTTTAAAAATCTCCTTTGTCAGAGTACTCTTTAAAAAAAATTATATCTCCCTCTAGACAGTCTTCCTTTATTTTTTCTGGTGAAGCTCAACTACACACCCAATAAAAATGTTTCATCTTTTGAGTCAAACGATTACTGCAGCCTGTAGCAAATTTTGCGAGAACAACGTTATTTCCTAAGTTGTGCTATTCAAACATCGTCACGGCATGTGAAATAATAACGTTATTTTGTCTATTCATCCAATGCCAACCTAGCGTCCCTGACTGGATGACCACAGGTATACTGGGCTCCTGGATTTACAACATCACCGCCTAGGAGAGTTTCATTTGGCACTACCAGTACACACACAGAAGGATTGCCACATCTGATACAGACAGGAGTAACTAACGAAAGGGTGAGTTGTGTGCGGATATGAATTTGTATGGTACAGATTGAGTGTTATTGAGTCGATGTGATCCTCTTTACTCACACAAACTATAATTTGGTTCCTGCACTTTGAGTAACCTAGAAGTGTTTTGGTCTTGAAGATTTTAGGAGCGAACTAGTGTCGAGAGAAAGCTCAGACATTGCATTATGGCGACGTGGTGAAAGTACTATAGTGCGGTAAAAAATTCGTGATGCAACTTATCTTCAAAGTATATCTCTTTATCGGGTGAATCAATGTCATCCATACTTTACACAGCTTTTTGTATCAGTTTGTCTTAACTTAATCACATTTTTTTCTGCAATAAGTGAGGCTAGATTAAATAACATTTCTTCATAAATTTATATAAATTAATTATAAATCTTCGTCACAAAGAAAATGGGATTGTTCACAGCACTTCCCTCTTCTCTCTCACATATTTTGTACACGTACGCATATGGCCTTTGCCACAGCTCAGCAATGACACTTTTTGATGACAAAACTTGTTACAAGCCATTAATTTTATAGTGAACACTTTTCTTCACTAAAGATTCTCAAAATATGCGTTCGATAAAGATAGTATCACTATTATGGGAAAAAAGGACTTGCTTGTGAAAGCGATATTGTCCCCCTGTAAACCCCTTGCTTAAAATCTGTAGAAACCACTCACTTGGATTTTTGAATTCGTATTTATTAGTGAATTTTCTAGAATGCAGCTACAGGTGTTAACAAAAATATTGATCTTTTAAGACAAATTGATACAAGTCATCGTGCAAAATCTGGAAGTCTATGTTCAATAGTTTAGGAAATATTTGACTAATAAGTTGCGCCACGAATTTTTGGACCGCACTAAAGGCGAGTATATCTGTACTTCTACAGTCTAGAATGAGACACACTGTGGGCCAGTCACGCTTGTCTTTCCTAACCGTTACGTTGGTGTACCGAAAGGGGGGTAGGCCCATCATCATGAATTTCGTTCGGGAATAGTACCCTACGTCACAGTCTTTCAACTTTGAACTCGGACTGCAGAACTTCGGGATTATGGAAAATGTTAAACAACGCTTTTAGTTTCACTTTTAGTAGAGGTTTTACAGCGCTCTCTACTGCATAAGGTCATATGAGCGCCAGAAGATTAGAGGTGTTACAAAAGAGTAACATACATAACAAAGAAGAAGGGGAGATAAGGACAATAGATGTTTGATAGGAAAGAAGAAGCAAACCACACCAGCGCACCCACCAACACTCACAAATGACGTTTTCCTTTTTTAAATCGTTTTACACATTACATGAACCAGCCGACTCTTGCAACCAGCGTCTGTGGTGTAGCGGTTAGCAGATAGGCGCTTCGCTTTAACGCGAAGAAAACTTGTGGCTTGTGAACCAGGACAAGGCCAGGAGTCCCAGATACAACAACTATGCCACCCTTCAAGGACGTAGCGGACACGTTATACAGGGTGCCCACTACGGATGATCGGCCGATCGGGCTGATCGGGCCGATCGCCCGCGACTCGGTCGCCTCAAAAAACAAACGTGTTTGTTTTCAGTTTCAGGCGACCGAGTCGGGACGATCGGCCCGATCCAGCCGTAGTGGGCACCACGTATTATGTCCTACTAGCTGCAGACCAAAGAAATTCTTTGGGCACAAGCATGTCTAACCATTGGGCACACGTCAGGACCATGAATTCGCGTTTTTCATCGCGAGTTTATTGTTATTGGCCTTGTTATGTCTCAGATAAAGAATGCAGAAGTGAAAGTTCTATATTATTGTGAAGAATTTTACCCTACAACCACCCGCGGTCAAAGTGCAAGAAGTGGGAGAAAATAAAAAGTACAAGCCTTTTTTTTAGTTGGGTGCATTGACGCTTGACCCCACATTTTATTTGATATCTGTGCCTATTTTTGGGGGAGAAAAAAACATGTATCACTGACAGGAGTGTTTGGTTTTAGACGTTATCTCTTATCTCTTACAAAATCGTACGACGTTGCAGAAGGCGTTAAACCTTCATACTTTCTCTTTCTTTTTATCGCTCCCACTCTCATACATCCACACAAGGACACACACACACACGCACGCACATACACAGACACACACACGCATACATACACACACGCACACGCATACATACACACACGCACATACATATATACACACAAGCACATATACGCACACAAGCAGATCCACAAAATCGTACCCACACATACAAGCACGTACACACATACATATACTACGCACACGTAACTTCTTTCCAAGTCACTATTTTAGTTATCGCACCTCTCTTTTTTTTTGGTAAGTGTTTTACGGCGATCGCAACTACATAAGGTCATATCGTCGATGGGATTCACATACCAAAACATGCAGAAAGGCAATTTTTACAGATGGGACAAAAAGCTGATTATTGTTAAAACACGCTGCACAATCTTTCATATTTTTATACAAAAGTTTAAGTTATAAGTGTTGGGACCACTTACTATTTGATTTTTCTTAAATACCACAACCGATAGTTTTATTTCGCATGAAGCAGGTTATGAAATGGCAAACAATGTGCAGCACAATGCAGGCGGCCAGTTGGTTCTCTGCAGGTGGCCGGTTCCCTGCACAGCCGTGACACGAGGAGTCATGTAGCCGGTTTGGCCAAAGACAAAAAAGTACATGTACACTAGTCATCTCCGGTTTGGCGCAGCAGTGTGCCACTGTTCGCCGTCATAATAAGTATATAGGCCGAGATGTACGTGGACGACGGCGAGTTATAGTATTTAAACTAATAGATTAGATCTTTCTTAATGAAAGCTGACTGGCTCAAACTGGGTTCCATCTTAACCTGGTCAATTCATGCACAAAATGATTTAGATTAGAATGACAAGTTTAGTGCTTTGACAGGTTCTTTATCAGTAAATCAATTAACCCTGGTTACTGGGAGGTATGGTTTCAAACTTTTCACCCGTCGATTCATAATAAAGTTAACAACTTAGCTGCTCTCTCGCCGGGTATTTTACATTATGTGACTTAAGTACTAGGAGAAGTCGTCGACCCAGTGTCTGAAGGCCAATACTGTGAACAAGTGCATTGGTTAAGGTTCATCGCCCTATCAACACTATTATGTTATTGAAGAGGAAGAGGTGGGGAGGGGGGACTATATCTGCTTGTGTGGAAATTTAGCTGTACTACGTGAAACATCCCAAAATGTCAGGTCATCAATTGTTTGACTAGAATTGTTAATAAGAAGACCTCTCTATGTTTACAAAAATATCAAACAAAACCCCAAACCAACCCAAATTAAGGTGTTTGAAAAGCATCTTGCATGAACCACTGGTCTTGGCAATCCAAGTGCCGGTGTCTCCCCACATCCGTCCAGAATTTCTTCAGCACCTCGATGTATCGGTCTGTGTTCACAGTTGCAACATGTCCGTCTGCGTCTTCAAAAAAGAGGACACACCAAACCATGAGCGCTTAAAGCCACCCACACTGCTCACCTTTCTGAAGGACAGGATATTTCAAAACCAGTTAGAAAACATTGAAATTATGAAACAAGCAATCCGTGATGAAGTGAGAAACATTCCGCGGGAACTGTGTTTGGTCGTCATCAAGCATTTCAAACGACGCGTTAAAAGATGTTTGGAGTCCAAAGGAGGACATGTGGAGCATTTGTTTTAGAAATTTCAGAACAAAAATGTTTGTTCTTTAACTCCATAAGAGAAGTTAAATATTGTTTAATGTCACAAGGAAGGAACAATTAAATGTAATACAAAAAAAAAGAAGACAAAGATCAAATCAATCGTCACATGACTTTCCTTGCGAGAGAGTCTTTTTAGTAAATTGGCGCATTTTGTGTTTATGGGTGTTTTATTTTTTATGCTTTTTCCGTTCTGAAAATAAGTTTCTTCTGTATGAATTTTCTGAAAAAACACATCCTTTTCAATGAAGTTTATCTGTTTCAAATTTCATTGTTCTAAAACAGCGTTTGCGCGAGATATGTCGAAAAAAAAATCACCCTGTGGACCTTTCATGTACTTATTATGTCTCATCTAGATGAATAAATTATTTGACAAACCTAATCTAATAAATCGAATCACACAAATTAATGCTTTATATCAAAAGTCACACCATTGTTGACTGTAATATTATTTATCTTGATGAACACCGATAACAGTTTAAAATTCTGTCTAGTTCAAGAAAAAAAACGACGGAACGGTCAGGGTGAGACGCGGCGGGGAAGCATGTTACAGCCTAGACAGTTTTCGATGACACATGTCAACGCGTGTCGAGACGGTCTGCTGAAACCGAACCGGCAATGTACATGTCTGGTTTGTCGATGCCATTTTTTAAAATCAGCTGCAGGTGTCCGTTTTTTAAAGTCTCTATTAAAACTTATTTCTAGCACCTGCGTTTGTTGCCATTTTTTGTCCAAAAGTTGCCGCAAGAACATGGCAAAAGTTGCCATAAAACTTGCCATCAATTTTCAAGCTTTCAACTCTCTATGACGACGAATAATATATTGGTAGCCTATAGGTAACTTAATCTTATGCAGTAGAATTTTTTGTGCTCTGTTTTAAGCATCAAGAATATCATTTGTAGCCACACAGAGTGTAAACACGAGAAAAATAAAAGTTTCACCACAGAATGAAATAAAAATTAGAACAGCACATAAACAACCGTAAATATTAACAAATAAGGGCGTGTATCCAACTATCCGAAGATTAGCCGTTTTATCTCTAAACGTGTGTAACTCAAAAAAAAAGTACAGGGCACTCCATGTAAATTATGAAATCACACACAAGGAGCCTGCCAGTATTCGGTTTTGGAGGAGACACTCTCTAACATAACACATTTTATGTGATATATATATATATATATATATATATATATATATATATATATATATATATATATATATATATATATATATATATATATATATAAGATATATATTATAGAGAGAGATATATATTATATAAAGTATATAATATATGATATGTATTATATTATATTATATATAAATATATATATATATATATATATATATATATATATATATATATATATATATATATATATATATATATATATATATAAAATATATATTTAAAGTAAAGGTAGGAACAACATCAAATGAAATGGCATTACGCTATATAAACACACACAAAAAATAGAAAAACAACACACCAGAACGATAAAAAAAAGATCTTTCCTACCAGAAGATCAGGGGTGTGGCTAAAAGACAGCAGTAGGAAGGAGCCGGGGAGAAGCAGTAGAAAGACTGCAGAAAGCGTCAGGAGCCCGGAGGAGGGGGCAAAGAAGGTGAGGGGTGGGGGCAGAAAGTGGAGACGAAAGCAGACGACAGGGCATTGGTAGAAAGCAGGAATAGAGGTGAAAGGAGGTAATTTTAGAGAAGAAAACTTTTCCGTACCTACCCGGATTCGGACCCGGGACCTTTGAATGAGAGGCGAACACCATAACCTCTCTGCCACGCGTACCTCTCTGACTCTGCTACTGCATTGTGCTTTTGGTGAGTAGAATTAAATACCTTTAGAGACGCGATTTTTTCCTCAAGAATTTATTGTCATGTTACCTTTCTGCTCATCGTCATCCAGTGCCAGATCTGCGACAGACATCAGCGATCATGGTTCTCCATTCATCCCTTTGCTCGGATGCTCTAAAAAAAGCTACGTTTCCCTGATCTTTCCCAGTTACCCATTTGTTTAGGTTCCCTAAGTAAGTTGTTCTGGGCATACCCTTGCCTCGTTTGCCGTCAATTTTGCCAGTGAGAGCTAGATGTTCAAGACCTTTGTGTCTATTCAGGTGTCCCAAAAACTGCATTTGTCGTTTCCTGATTGTTTTTAACATTGAGCGTCCCATGTGAGCTTCATTTAACACTACCTTGCTTACTTTTTTTCCTTCCACGATACTCTTAGCAGTCTCCTAAGAAACCACATTTCTGTTGCTTCTATTTTATTTTCACTGTCTTTAGTGATTGTCTAGCATTCACAGCCATATAGAAGGGTTGACCTTTCCTCTACTTTTGCTAATTTTACGCTACCAGCACTCCCGAAAAGTTGCTTTTACTTTACTCGTATAACGCAAGCATTCCATCATTCGAATTCAGTTGTGTTACAATTTAATAATAGTTTCGAAATACCACGGCCTACTTAAATCAACGCCATGCTCTGGATTATGTGTGTGTGTGTGTGTGTGTGTGTGTGTGTGTGTGTGTGTGTGTGTACGTGTGTGTATGTGTGTGTGAGTGTGTGTGTGCGCGCGTGTGTGTATATGTGTGTGTATGTGTGTGTAAGTGTAAATGTGTGTAAGTGTGTGTGTATGCATAAGTGTGGAAGTGTGTGTAAGTGTGTGGTATGCGTGTGTGTGTAAGTGTGTGTGTGTGTGTGTGTGTGTGCGTATGTGTGTGTAAGTGTGTGTGTATGCATGTGGGTGTGTATGTGTGTATGTGCATGTTTGTGCATGTGTATGTGCGTATTTGTATGTATATGTGAGGGGGTGAGGAGTGGGGTGGGGGTCTGGTACATCATCCCACGTAAGGCTCACTCTGCAACAAGGCTAACGTCGCATCGAGGGCGCTGACCTGTGACTGGTGCGTCTGTCGTCTGTGTCGGTTCGCTTACCTGGACATGGACCATACAACCCTCCATCCCTCTCTCCCCCTACCTCCGCTCTCACCGCAAACCGTCCCCCTTCCTCCCTCCTCCCACCCCTTCTCTCACCCCTCCAACCCCTACCCTTTCTCACCCCTTCAACTACTCTCTTTCTGCCTCTCTCGCTGGATGACCATCGAGGAGAAACCAGTCCTTTTGAGAGACCAAGTTTGATCTTTGTTTAAGTGTAATGGTAGAGGGTAGGGGGGGGGGTGACGAGATAGAGAGACAGTGATACGGATGGATAGAGAGACATGGGTAAGGATGGATAGAGAGACAGGGGGTATGGATGGATAGAGAGATAGGGGTATGGATGGATAGAGAGAAAAGGGTATGGCTGGATAGAGTGACTGGGGTACATATAGATAGAGAGATACGGGTATGGAAGGATAGAGAGACAGGGGTGTGGATTAATGGAGAAACAGGGGTCTGGATAGATAGAGAGATAGGGGTGTGGATTAATAAAGAGATAGGCCTAGGGGTACGGATGGATAGAGTGACAGGGGTATGGATGGATAGAGAGACTGTGGTACGTATAGATAGAGAACTAGGGCTATGGATGGATAGAGAGATAGGAGTATGGATGGATAGAGTGACAGGGATACGGGTGAATAAAGAGACATGGGTATGATAATGGATGGATAGAGAGACAGGGGTACATATAGATAGAGAGATAGGGTTATGGAAGGATAGAGAGACAGGGGTGTGGATCTATAGAGTGATTGGCCAAGGGGTATGGATGGATAGAGAGATAAGGTTATGGATGGGTAGAGTGACAAGGGTATGGATGGATAAAGAGACAGGGGTATGTATAGAATGAGGGACAGGGGTATGGGTTAATGGAGAAACAGGCATATGGATGGATAGAGAGACAGGAGGTATACAGGGGCTCGGGAGGAAGAAAGTACATATATACAGAAGTACGGGAGGAATGCCGTTCTCTCTCTCTCTCTCTCTCTCTCTCTCTCTCTCTCTCTCTCTCTCTCTCTCTCTCTCTCTCTCTCTCTGTACACATCAACGCAGTCAATTAACATCCATGTGGGCGAACAGTCGATTTGTCACTGATCCCTGTGACTGTGTTGTCTTGATGTCACAACTATTACGATGTTACAATCCATAAACTTTGGCTCTATATTCTTTAAAAATCCCTTGCAAACTGCTGGGTATACAAGTCAACAGTCTCCATTAATAAAGAAGTTCATGAAGGGGTTTTTTTGTCTTTATTTTCTGCTAAGAAAAGCTATTTGGGTACGCTTGGTGGCTTTAATTTTTATCCGTGGCTTTAATTTTCGATGGCGTCTTTAATCTTGGCGTTACTTTTCTTTGGAGGCTTTAATTGTAGCGTTGTTTTTCCTTGGTGACTTTAATTTCGACCTTACTTTTCATTTATGACTTTAATTATGACTAATTTCACGGGTGACTTTAATTCTAATTTTCACACTGTTTCGATATCTGTAGTAAAACAAACCAAAAACCAGAAGGTCTGGAAAAAGCA
>NW_004797479.1:380956-382532 GCF_000002075.1 Aplysia californica | reverse complement strand
CCCCCCCTTCCTCCGCTTTTCACGCTCGGTCACACTCTCACACCCACTCACACAATACCAAGTCCTCCCTCGCACATACTCGCACACACTGCACGTTCCTCTAACAGCCATACTCACATTCTCAATATGCGGGCGCAGAACAATGGTATTGTGACGTCTACAGCTCCTCTGTGACACTCATACACACGCACGCACATACATACACACACATAAACAGACACACACACACGTGTAACAGACGTGCACACACCTGGCGAGAGTTGAGTCTGTGGCTTGGAGTATCGCACGTCCGAAAAACTGCTCGAAGCTGCTGATAGTGATAGTGGATAGGATTGTCCTCATTGGATAGGATTGTTCTCGTTGTATAGGATTTCCTCGGATTATCTCACTGGTATATGACAGTCTCAGTGGATAGGATTGTCTCATTGGATTTGACTGTCTAACTGGATAGGATTGTCAAGGATTGTTCTCATCAGATAGAATTGTCTTGGATTGTTTTCATTGGATAATAGAGTCCTCACTGGATACGATTTTTCTTTTTGAAATGGACTGTCTCATTGTAAAGGATTGTCTAGGATTGTCTAGGAATGTCTAGGATTGTTTTCATTGGATAGAATTGTCTGGGATTGGATGGGATTGTTTTCATTTGATAGTACTGTCCTTACTGGGTACAATTGTTCTCATAGGATAGGATTATCTAGGATTGTTCTCTTTTGATAGGATTGTTTGCAGGATATAACTACTACTTATTTCCTTTACTTGTTATCGGAAAGGCGGATACAAGTCGTAATTTAATGTGTTGTCAGGATTCTTTACTTCCCCACGTCACGTCATCATAAGTGTCCCAGGACCTTGGGAGGTTTCGTCATTCCAGATTGTTTTGAGAACTGTTTGTTTTAGTAGATGCTTTACGGCGCTCGCTACTGCATAAGGTCATATGAGCGCCAAGGGGTGGATGTCAACAGAGAAGTCCTTACAGGGAATCGGACTTACTCTGCTCATCTCTCTAGAGCTGTGTGTTTTAGTACATGTACTTGAAAAATGGGACTTCGTATTCCATGAGCAAGAGAGAAAGCGCACTTTGTGGATTTGAACCTACTTTGGTACTCTGAGAACTGTTTGCGTTACCTTTGTCAGTACACGGAAGGTGGAGCTGCACATTCCATGCGCTAGCTAGCAGAGAAGATGTGCACTTTGTAGATTTGAACCTTGGTTACTCTGTGAACAGTTTGTTTTATCTTTGTCAGTACACCTTTTTTTAAATTAGTGTGGGATTTACGGAGCTCGCAACTGCATAAGGTTGTATGAGTGCGCGATGTCAGAACACGAAAGGTGGAGCTGCACATTTCATGAGCTAGAGATGTGCACTTTGTGGAGGATTTGAACCTGGGTACTCCCTGTAAGCCTTGTAGGGTCCGTGGTTGAGTCTCGAGGAATGTTTGTTGTTGTCTGCCTGTGAGTGAGTCTTTTGAAGACCCCCACCCCCACCCCCGCCCCCCACGTATTTTGTGTGGACGTTGCTGACAACCAGTGACGTCAGACATTGATTGCCCGTGAGTCTAGTGTCCGTGGTGTG
>NW_004797479.1:379399-380676 GCF_000002075.1 Aplysia californica | reverse complement strand
CGACATGGTTGCTGCAGGAAAAAGGTTGGGAAAGTACTGGCCGTTTGTCTATTTATTTATTTAAATTTAAATTTTGTTTATTCATTTATTCTCTGATTGTGGTTGGCGTCTGTGGTATAGTGGTTAGGCGGTTCCTTGTCGCCCTCGGGAGAACCAAGTTCGATTCCCGAGTGGGAGACCATTTGGTCGCCTCTAAGCACAAGCGGGCTATCCCGAAAAAAGCTGTTTTGAGAAAATCGAAGGTAAAGTTTTTTGCCCCTTGTTCAGTTTCTTTAAAGGACAAGGAGAGTTTTCTCGATAACCAAACAAATATAAACACCAATGAAGCCAAACTTCTCCTATAGGTGGGGCAATGCCCACTTTTGGCGTCTTCGTCAAGATTTCTGGAACTGCCCGAAATCTGGGTTAGCCCGCTTGTCCTTAAAAGCGACCATTTATTTATTTAAATTTAAATTTTGTTTATCCTTTTATTCTCTGACCGTGATCGTCGTCTGTGCTATAGCGGTTAGCCGTAAAACCTCTACTAAAACTAAAACCCCACTCCCCCCCCCCCAACACCCCATCCTCCCTTTCCCCTTCCAGCCAACCCCTCCACCCTTTGCCCCTATACCTCTTCCCCTCGAACAAACCATTCCCCAACCCCTGTGGACGGTTTGTGGGTGCTCTGGTGTGGTTTGCTCTTTCTTTACTATCAAACGTCTATCATCTTTATCTCTACTCCTTCTTTTTTGTGTTTGTTACTCTCTTGTAACACCTCTAATCATCCGCACTTATATGACCTTATTGTGTTGCAAGTGCCGTAAAACACTCACTAAAACTAAAACAAAACCCAACCCCTGCTCCCCTGGCTCTTTTTGAAAGGTCGGGAGGGATACATGATGTAAAGTTCACGGAGACAAGTTGAATAAGGCAGAGGTTTTGCGACGGTCAGCGTAACGTAGCAATATCAGTCTTACACTTAGTGCCAGCCACATTAAGTGGACATCACGCCCAGATAATTCTGTATTATTCACGCATAGAGAGAAAACCCGGCAATGTTACTGTTGTTACGTCGTATATGTGTCCAACACAGTTTGTTCTAAGTTTGAACCAATTCTTGCATCTTCCCTTCGCCCTTCTCACACACCTACTTCTCTCTGTCTCTCTGTCTCTCTGTCTCTGTCTCTCTCTATCTCTGTCTCTCTGTCTCTCTCTGTCTCTCTCTCTCTCTCTCTCTCTCTCTCTTCTCTCTCTCTCTTTCTTTCTCGCTTTCTTTTTTTTTTCCTCTGTTTGTGTCT
>NW_004797479.1:375352-376803 GCF_000002075.1 Aplysia californica | reverse complement strand
GTCTCTGTCTCTGTCTCTGTCTCTGTCTCTGTCTCTGTCTCTCTCTCTCTCTCTCTCTCTCTCTCTCTCTCTCTCTCTCTCTCCCCCCCTCCTTCTATACCTATAATCACGAAACACATTCATTCAATGTCTCAACCTGCTACCCAACTCCAATTTTTAAAACGGACACGAAATCCGACAAACATACAAATAAGCTAAAGATACGCCAAATTTAACGTGTTTTGAGGAACAATCTCTCTCTATTACTGTTCCAAATCTATGGAAACATTTTTTTATCAGTCAATACGCAAAACAGTAACAGCTTTCGGGCTTTTGAGGAAATCAAACCAAAAGTTTTCAAAACAACGTCCCTATCTGTTATTAATGACGTGTTTTTTTAATAATAAGACGAATTTCATTTAATGGTACTTGTATAATATTGCTGGTACTTGTATAATATTGCTGGTACTTGTATAATATTGCTGGTACTTGTATAATATTGCTGGTACTTGTATAATATTGCTGGTACTTGTATGATATTGCTGTATAGTTTATCCAATAGGCCCAATTATACATTTGTTCTAACATGTTGTATTTTTGTTATTTAAACTTGTATACATGTCTATATTAATGTCATGCATTATTATTTATTCTTATTACTATTATTTGTGTGTGTTGTTTCAATTTTATTAGAGCATCGCTGGGAACTGCTCGTGGAGTTCAGGCTCTGTACTAATTTGTGGTGATAATGATGAATATGAGGGGGATTTAAAAAAAAAAGTTCCCTATAAAGCCACACGGCGAAACGTTGAACGTATTACATAATCTATTTTAGAAATCCTACCTAGTCTCTACCTTTTTAATTTTCTGCTTACAACGATTATGATGATGGTGATGATGAGGTGATGATGATGATGATGATGATGATGATGATGATGATGATGATGATGATGATGATGATGATGATGATGATGATGATGATAACAATAATGATGATTTCTTCTTAGACAGCGAAAGATCTTGTCAGTATGTTAGTGTTTTAGCGGCTACTAATGGCTGCTTCCACTGTATGCTTCCCAGGAAGTTGAGTTTGTTTCAGAATGCTCTCAGGTCTGCTGGAGTAATAGTATAGATTGTGAAGCGCATAGAGCTTGCTATTGAGCGGCGATTTGAGCTATACAAATGATATCGATTATTACTATCTATTATTTCTTCAATACCCCTTATCTACCTCTTTTTTCTGCCCGGATCTGCCAGGTGTGTGTACAACCGCGTGGAGGGTTCCAGCGCCCCCTGGTGCCACTACCCGGACAGCTACGGCTACAGAGCGTCAGGAGACGTGCAGGAGACGGCCACAGGGTATCAGGTGACCCTCACTCGCTCACCGGAGGCGCGGGCGGGTCAGAGCGCAGGGTTTGATGACGTCATTCTGGAGGTGGACATGCAGACGGACAAGCGAGTCCGGGTCAAGG
>NW_004797479.1:372838-374619 GCF_000002075.1 Aplysia californica | reverse complement strand
ACAGACATACAGAGTGAGAGAGAGAGAGAGAGAGAGAGAGAGAGAGAGAGAGAGAGAGAGAGAGAGAGAGAGAGAGAGAGAGAGAGAGAGAACGAGAAAGGGGGGGATTGTTGAGATAGAGGCAACTCTTAT
Organism: Aplysia californica; assembly: GCF_000002075.1. Lineage (NCBI taxonomy): Eukaryota > Metazoa > Mollusca > Gastropoda > Aplysiida > Aplysiidae > Aplysia > Aplysia californica. Next base: position 374,487 of record NW_004797479.1, on the reverse strand, counting down.
CTACTTTATATGGTCGCTTTTAAGGACAAGCGGGCTAACCCAGATTTCAGGGGTTTCCAAAAATCTTGACCTACACCAAAAGTGGGCATTTACCAACCTGTAGAAGTTTCGTTTCATTGGTGTGTATATTGTTTGGTTATAGAGAAAACTCTCCTTGCCTTTTAAAGAAACTGTACAAGGGTCCAAAAACTTTTACCTTCGATTTTCTCAAAACAGCATTTTTCGGGATAGCCGCTCTTGTGCTTAAAAGCAACCATTTATAAAAGTCGTTTCTCACCTTATCTCCCCCTCCCACTCCTCCACCCTCCCACACCCCCCTCCCACTTCTCCACCCTCCCATTCCTCCACCCTCCCCTTCACGCAGATGTATCCCAAAGACGTGGAGAGATGGGAGGTCCCCACAGAAGTGCTGGACATAGAGAACCGGAGCCAGGCCGGAGTGACCAACAGCACTGCCCACTACAACGTCACTTTCTCCCACGAGCCCACCTTCTCTGTGAGGGTCAGTCGGAAGTCTACGGGGGCCACCATGTAGGTCATGCAGGTGGTCTGTCGTCTGTCTGTCTGTCTGTCTGTCTGTCTGTCTGTCTGTCTGTCTGTCTGTCTGTCTGTCTGTCTGTCTGTCTGTCTGTGTGTATGTATGTCTGTATGTCTATCTATCTATCTATGTATCTATCTATCTATGTAGCTATCTATCTGTCTGTCTGCCTGCCTGCCTGTCTGTCTGACTGTCTATCTGTCTATTTGTCTGTCTGACTGTCTATCTGTCTGTCTGTCTGTCCGTCCGTCTATATGTCCTATTTACAACGTGCATAATATGTGAGGCAGCTTGGTGAAATCAGGCGCTCGTCAAAATAACGAAATCTGAGATACGCGCATTTTTCCGCCAGTTTGGAAATATATATTGAATTTCTATTTTTTGACATAATTTTAAACACTTTTATGTCCGTATAAAAGTAAATTTCCATGTTAATTATACTGCACAACATTGATTAAAAGCCCAAAATACATCAATTTTCAGTTTTCAAAGTTTCTTTAGCTATTGGAATTACCAAAGTTTGGCGGCTATTTCCTCGCTAATGTCACCACTGAAACCAGGTGACCGCACATCCTTCAATCGCAAATGTCTTGAATTCTAGTCAAGATAAATATATATTTATTCTTATTGGAAACAAGGCAAATAAATAAACTTTCATATGATACCAATAACTCAAGATGTCCGAAAAATTGACGAGTGACTGATTCCGCCGCGTCGTGACAGATATAGTCAAATGTTCATCTTCAGAGCAAAGAGTCATGTCACAATTGAATTAAAATGTTGAACAACCAAACACCCCAACACTAAACCCTCCCCCACATACACACCCCCCTCCTCCATCCCCCGCTCCCCCCCCCTCCCGTCCCTTGTGTTATATTTAATTTCATCGATCTCTGTCCCTCCGCCAGTTTTGACACTTCCGTGCCAGGTCTAGTGATGTCCGAGCAATTCCTTCAGGTGACCTCCCACCTGGCCACTGACCGGATGTATGGCCTGGGCGAGCATCGCCACATGACTCTACAGCACGACATGGACTGGAAGCTGTGGTCGATGTTTACCCACGACGCGCCGCTCAACGTGAGTACAATTAATTGTGAGATTGGGGGTTGGG
>NW_004797479.1:368815-370541 GCF_000002075.1 Aplysia californica | reverse complement strand
TTATGTCACTTAAGACTAAATATTGTAATTACCTTTGGAAACAATGCTCAGAGACTGAATATGGAGTCGACTGGATAAATAGACGTTAATACTTAAATGATATAGTAGGCCCCCAGTCCGAGACCCCAGCCGCACGCTGAGTAGGCCTGTTAGTAGAGTACGCTATGGACACATGACATGCGCGTCTCATCATGAGTACATTGTAACACACGCAGCTTAACCCTATCCGTACGCCCTGGGGTCATTTTGTACCCCCGGGGTTGTATTTTTCACATTTTAGAATACTTCTAGTGCGAAGATCTCTTTGAAACTTTCAGTATTAAATAAAAAAGCATATTGAATGACTGTTATGCAAAGCGTACGGATCGGATTAACGAGTAGATTTCCTGTTTTAAAAGTGGTGGCACAGAGTTCCCCACGTCGAATGGATACGATAGTAAAACACGACGTACGGATAGGGTTAACGTGAGTTTGTGACACGTGACAGCCCGTACATGTGTGGAAATTTACTCCCACCTCGCGACTTACAACATTGAGGAAGACTCGTGGAAAAAAAAGTCTCATGATGCGTCAATAGTAATAGTAATGATAATAACCAGAAAATAGTAATCTTGATTAGAATTATAATTATTATTATAATTTCAGTGTACGCCCACTGCAATACACTTCAGCTCAAGGCAAATGACAACACGTTCTACATATCATGCATGGTGTACGTACATATTATGCTCTTCAGATGAACTCAAACACATAATAAACCAATATTCATACTATTACAGTACAATTGGTCGCTTCTAAGCACAAGCGGGCTATCCGGAAAAAAGTTGTTTCGAGAAAATCGAAGGTAAAGTTTTTGGACCCCTGTTCAGATTCTTTAAAAGACAAGGAGAGTTTTCTCTACAGCCAAACAAATATACACACCGATGAAACCATTTTCCTATAGGTAGTGCAATGTCCACTTTTGGTGTAGATTAAGCTTTCTGGAAACCCTCGAAATCTGGGTTAGCCCGCTTGTCCTTAAAAGCGACCAAATATGCACTTACCACTTAGAGGATAAGAGTGTTACGAATAGGAAGTACTTACTATCAGGATGACATTTCTTATGGTATTTTAAAATGAATTTTTTAATTTTGCCTCCGAATTTGTATCCCTCAAGTGCTGTGGGAAAGAGTTCTAGAAAGATGTAGCTAAATGAAAAAAGAACATCCCTTCCTAGGTGCTCCCGTTAGAGAATGATCTCCTGATCTTCATGATCTTGGTGGACACACATTTGAATAAGGTTGCTTAAAAACGAAGGGGCTTTATTTTTACTACAAAGGACAGCCATTTTATAAATAATTCAGCTTTCCGGGAAGCATACAGTGCAAGAAACTGGTTAAGCGCTCAAACACTAACAAACTAACAAGATCTTTCACTATCTATAGCTGAGTACCAATTTTCACCTGGGCGAAGTGAGAAAACTTCGTGTAAAGTGACTTTCCCCAAGGACACATATCTTCCACTGAGTGATCTGACTATTTGCGTGGAAAGGGAGGGGGGGGGAAGGGGGATGTGACTGATTTTACGGCTTTTTTATCCTGTCCACAGAGCGACTGGAACCTGTACAGCCAGCACCCAGTGTATATGATCATGGAGGAGGACGGGAGCGCCAACATGGTTCTGTTGAAAAACTCGAACGCTATGGGTGAGTGGGTGGATGAGTTTAGTGGGGGTTTGAGTGTATGTG
>NW_004797479.1:365309-366667 GCF_000002075.1 Aplysia californica | reverse complement strand
ATTATTATTGTTATTATTGTTATTATTAAACCATGTAGTGATCCTCCCATTATTTCTCCTCCACTGCCTCCCTCCCTTTCTTCTTTCCTATCAAACATCTATTGTCCTCATCTCCCCTCCTTGTTTATATTTGTTACTCTCTTGGCCCAGGAAGTCGTCTCACTAACAAGGCAATCCCCAATGTCCGGATCGGATGCGGGAACAACTTTTTACTCTCGTGTGACACCTCTAATCTTCTGGCGCTTATAATAATGGCCTTATGCAGATGCAAGTTGTGGGTGGTTGGCGGGTGCTCTTGTGTGGCTTATTCCTTCTTTCCTATCAAACATCTGTCGTCCTTATCTCCCCTCCTTCTTTTTTGTGTATGCTACTCTCTTGTTACACATCTATTCTTCAGCACTTATATGACCTTATTGTGTTGCAAGTGCCGTAAATCTCTTACTAAAACTAAAAAACTACTTACGAAACAAGCGCCGTAAAACTCCTTAAAAAACTAAAACTCACCCTCCTGTCTTTTTGTCCCCGCCCCCTCCCCCCTCCAGGAGTCTATCTGGACAGACATTGACGTCCTCTTCAAGTCTTCCATGTTCACCTACGACCCGGAGAACTTTCCAGACCTGCCCAAGCTGGTCAACACCCTGAGGACACAGAACAGGCAGTTCTTCACTATACTGGTACATGCTTCTGTCTCAGTCTTCAAAATTTTAAACTTTTTCAGCAGTCGTACGTTAATTCTTCGACCTTTATGTAACACCCCAGTGGCGTCGGTAGCCTAGTGGTCAGGCTACCGGACTCGTAATCATGTAGTAATCTGTAGTAATCTGTAGAAATCTCCCACTCGGATTTTTAAATTAGTACTTACATGTATTAAGATTTTTTTTAGAATGCAGCTAACAGGTATTTACAAGAATATTGTTATGTTAACACAAATTGATACAAGTCATAGTCTATGTTCGGTAGTTTAGGAAGTATTTGACAGTAAGTTGCGCCACGAATTTTTGACGGCACTATAATAAAACACTCGGTCTTTTAACAGTCTGCCTTTATTGAAACGCTCTCTATTACCATTCTGCCTCCTTTAAAACGCTCTCTATTACCATTCTAACTCCTTTAAAACGCTCTCTATTACCATTCTGCCTCCTTTAAAACGCTCTCTATTACCATTCTAACTCCTTTAAAACGCTCTCTATTACCATTCTGCCTCCTTTAAAACGCTCTCTTTTACCGTTCTGCCTCCTTTAAAACGCCCTCTCTTACCGTTCTGCCTTCTTTAAAACGCTCTCTTTTACCATTCTGCCAGCCTGAGTTGTCTCTGTTTCAAGTCCTGTTCCCATCTTCTGTTTGCTCCCCCGCTTCCT
>NW_004797479.1:362969-364315 GCF_000002075.1 Aplysia californica | reverse complement strand
TCCCTCCCCTCCCTCCTCCCCTCCCTCTAATACCCATAGGACCCAGTGGTGGCGGTCAACAGCAGTTTGATCCAAGAGGTACAAGATCAATTCCCGGGCTACGACATGCTGGAGTCAGGCAACCAGGCAGATATTTGGGTCAAGGACGCGGCCAATGACACACTGCTAGGGGAGGTTTGTACTTCACTTTACTTTATACCCTTTTGAGTGTCGCGGGATGAAAGAGACGTCTCTCTGTCGCCAGCCGGAGAGCTTGGGTCAAGGGGATGCCGTGGGTGGTTAATTTTTCCCGGACTCCCCCTCTATCCAGGTCGTTCTCGGTGGGCACACATTTATTAAAACTATCCATGGGCCGTCAAATGTGTCGTTTATGCAGTGTGCATTACTGTGAACTAAGAAGAATTTGAAAATTATCTACATTTTTTAATCAATACTCTTTGAAAAACTCTCATTTCATCTGTTCTGCTGCGTGCATTACAACAACTCTCACTTAGCAAACTTCGGGAACAATATCGTCTTGAAACTACTGTGCTTTCATACTCAACAATCATGTCGTAAAGAAGACTCCATCCAACAACAGTTTGAATTACTTACAACATTTCTGTCTTTTCCTCTAAATAATATTAACAATAAATCTCTCTTGTTTTTAACCCCTTGTAAAGCACTCAGAGCTATTGTATAGGAGTAGGAGCTAAAAAGATGGTCTGTTTACAATTATTACCCCCCCCCCCACCCCCAACATCCTTTTCATGTACCCTCTCTTTCCCCACCTTCCTCCCAATCCCCCCCATCTCCAACCCCCTTTCCCCTTAACTCCTTCTTTGTTCCCTTGTTTACCTGCCACCTCGAACTACTCCACCTCATCGTCCCCTCCTTTGCTCCCCCCTCCCCCCCCCTCCTCATCTCCCTTCCCTTCCCTGTTCTCATTTCTCTTTGTCGCTATCCTCCCTTTCCCCCCTTCCCCTCAAACCTTCTAACTGCCCTCCTCCCTCCCCGTGCCCCCACCCCGTCACTCCCTTTTTCTATTCCTTTCAATGGCATCCACGCCCCCACCCCCACCCTTTCCAACAACAACAACAAAAACCCCACACAAACCCCTTCTCCCCAGGTGTGGGCCGGACCGAGTGCGTTCCCAGACTTCACAAACCCGGCTAGCCAGTCGTGGTGGAGCAGATGGATCAACTTCTACCGTGCTCTCAGTGCAGGGACAGGGACGATGGACGTGCGGGCGCTGTGGCTGGTGAGTCCTTGTTGGCGTCTGTCTCTCTGTCTCTGTCTCTGTCTCTCTCTCTCTGTCTGTCTGTCTGTCTGTCTGTCTGTCTGTCTGTCTGTCTGTCTGTCTCTCT
>NW_004797479.1:359817-361210 GCF_000002075.1 Aplysia californica | reverse complement strand
CCATCAGTGAGATATCCATGTCCTAAAATATCCATCAGTGAGATATCTATGTCCTAAAATATCCATCAGTGAGATATCCATGTCCTAAAATATCCATCAGTGAGATATCCATATCCTAAAATATCCATCAGTGAGATATCCATGTCCTAAAATATCCATCAGTGAGATATCCATGTCCTAAAAAATCCATCAGTGAGATATCCATGTCCTAACCGTCTACCTGTTGTCCCACCCAGGACATGAGTGAACCGTCCAGTTTCACCCCCGGAGTCTGCGGCAAGAACCAGTGGAATTATCCCCCTTACGTACCACGTGAGTCATTCCAGTAAAAACGACACTTGTCTTTTATTTTCGAGATGTTTATGTTTGTGCCGCGCGCGCACGCGCCAAATAAAAGCCAGACACACGCCGTTTGCACCCATTTAAACGTCACCAGGGTGCACAGTTCAGTTGGAGAGTCCCATGAGACGTCTGTCCGCATTGATGTCTGCAGCTTGGACGTTTTATTGTTTTTTTACATGTCAACGGTTCGCATTCTCAAGGTAGACCTTCGTCTACGACTGTACCATTTTCCTGTTCGTGAAGCTGAGATGGATCAGAGGATAGTAATAATAAATATGTTTAGGATTCCTAGATCGTTTTGAAAAGTGAGATCATTAAAAATTCTCCTATGACATTTGGTTTCTTGGCTAAGCCAATATTCACCTTTAAGGATTTTAACTCCACAAATGCTATCTATTTGGTATCCCCGCCCCTGCCCCCTTATTGTCCCAGAAACAACTCCACGCTGTAAGGTATACAGTGTGTTTTGAAGCTGGGGGGGGGGGGGAGACTTCGAGCGCTCATGGTTGGGTGTATTATTTTGTTCGGCCATCACTGAACTTTACGAAAGACCGTTATAAAGTGTCGAGTCCTAAAGGGAGGGGGAGGGAAAAGGGGCGTGGCTTTCCTCATCTCACAACCACACTGGTTCTCGGAATTTCAGAATTATTTTTTTAAAACGCTGTAAAACAAAAGAAATATTGTTTAAGCGTTATAGGGAAGGAGAAAATATATTTTTATAAAGGAAGTGAAAAAACAAACCAATCACTTCATGACTCCTTACAAGATCTTTTAAATTGGTGCATTTTGCGGTTTTGGGTGGTTTTTATAAAAGCCATTTCCGTTTTCGAAAAACAGTTTCTGCTTCATTAATTTTATATCAAACAAATTCCTTTTGATTGAATTATATCTGTTCCAAATTACAACATTCTAGTATAAATCTGTGCGAAATATTCAGAAAAGAATTAAATTGTTAAGTTTTTTTTGTGTGGTTCGGACTGGGCTCTGTTTGTATTTGTGTGTGTGTGTATGTGTGTGTATGTATATGTATATATGTGTCTCTGTGTGTGTG
>NW_004797479.1:356954-358661 GCF_000002075.1 Aplysia californica | reverse complement strand
CACACACACACACATACACACACACACACACACACACACACACACACACACACACACACACACACACACAAACACTCAAACATAAAGCTCTAAAGCTCAGTACCACAACGACATGCATAAATGTATTTTTTTGGAAAAAGGTATCTATGTTTTAAATCGTATTTCCTTTGAGTGAGATTTCCATGCTCTGGCTGTTCGCTGTCCACCGCTGACATCAATTTAAAAAATGAAATAAAATAGAACACATTTGATTTATTGGGTCAAGATCTGGTTTAATTTCGCAAAATAGTGTGACAGCCAATCCGACAGCTACTCAGCGTTGTGTTGGTCAGGTCTTTTCCATTCATGCTTAATTAATGTGATTGGTTCAAATGGATGCCGAGTCACATTTGATGAAGCAAGCAGTAGTTCATCTGGTATAGTGTGCTGTGGCCTTTCATATCTAAATTGTTCACCTCTGAGATTGCCATGCCATAACCGACCGCTGTCCACCACTTAGAAATCCTTGTCTTAAATGGTCGCTTTTAAGGTCAAGGGGGCTATCCCGAAAAAATACTGTTTTGAGAAAACCGAAGATTAAGTTTTTGGACTCGTTCTGTTTCTTTAAAAGACAAGGAGAGTTTTCTCTACAACCAAACACATATACACACACCAATGAAAGCAAACATCTCCTATAGATAGGGCAGATTCCAACTTTTCGTGTAGGTCAAGATTTCAGGAAAACATGAAATCTGGGCTAGCCCGTGTATCCGTAAAAGCGACCAAATATCAACCTATGAAATATCCATTTCCCAACTGTCCACTTGTGAGACATTCATGTCCTAATTCTTCTTCTTCTATCCCGTGGTTGGGGAAACCGTGGGGACGCCACTGCATCTGAAAACCAGCTCTCGCCATTTGTCTTTGTCCTCTGCTTTCCTCAGATTGTCACAGTCTTTCCTGTCCTCTTTGTAATGTTGTCCTCCCATCTCCTTCTCTGCCTTCCTCAGAGGAAGATGTCCTAGTTTTAGTAGAGGTTTTACGGCGGTCGCAACTGCATAAGGTCATATGAGCGCCAGAAGATTAGAAGTGTTACAAGAGAGTAACAAACATGAAAAAGAAAAAGGGGAGATAAAGACTGTAGATCTTTGATGGAAAGAAGAAGCAAACCACACCAGAGCACCCGCCAACCACCTACTGGAAGATGTCCTAATTACCAACCCTGACTTTCTATTGTCCTAACTGAGATACCCATGTTCAGGCTAAGATTATCCATATCCTATGCGACCACTGGTGAGATATAGATGTCTTATCTCGCCATTGTCCTCCGAGGAGATATCCCATGTCCTAACCATCCATTGGTGAGATATCCCATGTCCTTATTTATCACTATCAACCAGTAATATATACATATCCTAGCTGTCCACTGCCCACCAGTAAGATATCCATGTCCTAACCATCCATTGGTGAGGTATCCCATGTCCTTGTTTATCACTCATCATCATCATCAATGACTTCACCCCTGGCAGGGTATAGGCCACATACAAGCTCCTTCCATTTATCTCTGTCCTGAGCCATCCTTCCAAGCTCGTTCCAAGTGAGCTTCATCTCTCTCGTGTCCCTTTCCACGCATCTCCTCCATGTTGTTTATCACTATCCACCAGTAATATATCCATATCCTAGCTGTCCCCTGCCAACCAGTAAGATACCCATATCCTAACTGACCAT
>NW_004797479.1:352865-354048 GCF_000002075.1 Aplysia californica | reverse complement strand
CCCCCCCCCACAGGATCAGGATCCGGCCGCGTTTGGTCAGCAATTTGTGGACCTGGTCAAGCCGGCAATGATGACCCGACAGAAGCTGCTGCCGTACATGTACACTCTCTTCTACCGCGCTCACGTGATGGGGGACACTGTGGCCAGGCCGCTGTTCTTTGAGTGAGTACATCACATAAAGTATACACACATATACACAAACATATAAACACACATATAAACACATAAACACACATGATGTATACACGCATACACACACACACACATACACACACATATACACACACCTAATATATACACATACACACACACACACACACACACACACACACACACACACACACACACACACACACACACACATACACATTGACACACTGTGGCCCGGCTGCTGTTCTTTGAGTGAGTACAACACATGATGTATACACTCATACACACACATATACACACACATATAAACACACATATATACTCACATATAAACACACATATTGATATATCCACACATATGTAAACACACATATGCACACATGTACTCACATATACACACATATACACACATGTACACACATACGTACACTTACACAAACACACATACATAATACAGACACATACATGCACACACACATTGACACATAGTGGCCAGGCCTGTGTTCTGCCAGTGAGTACACGAATCACACATACACACACACACACACACACGCACAAATTCACACACGCACGCACGCACCTACCTATCTACCTACCAACCTACCTACCTACCTGCCTACCTACCTACCTACCAACCTACCTATTTACCTATCTACCTACCTACTTACCTACATCTACCTACATACCTACCTACCTACCTACCCACCCACCCACCAAACCTACCTACCTACTTGCCTATCTACCTACCTACCTAACTACTTACCTACCTCTACCTATTCATCCTTCCTTCTGCTAGTCCGTCTTTCTGTCCATCATCCATCTATCACTCAATGTTTCCGTCCCTTAAGTAGCCATCCTGTCGTTGTATACCCACTAACTTCTACCCTTCCCCCACCCCCCCTCCCATGTAACCTCCCGCCCAAACCAGGTTCCCTGAGGACGAGAAGACTCTGACCATTGACCGGCAGTTTATGCTTGGCCCTGCCCTGCTCATCTCGCCCATCTTGACACAGGTAGACTTACTATATATATA
>NW_004797479.1:350105-351972 GCF_000002075.1 Aplysia californica | reverse complement strand
TATATATATATAAAGTGTGTTACTTGTACTGACACAGGTAGATGTTTATGTGTCACCTTCACTGACACATGTAGATGGTTATGTGTCACCTGTACTGGCACAGGTAGATGTTTATGTGTCACCTGTGCTGACACAGGTAGATGGTTATGTGTCACCTGTACTGACACAAGTAGGTCTTCATAAAATAATATGCTCATCTCATCCACCAAGACACAGGTAACATGTGCCACATGAATTGACACTACAAATACTTCATATGTCACCTGTACTGGCACAGGTAGTTTTTCGTATGTCGCCTGTATTGACTCTGCAATGACTTCACTTGTCACGTCCTGAACTGACAAAGGAAAATTCTCATGTATCATATGTGAGGCAACGGGATAAAATCAGGCGCTCGTCAAAGTAATGAAAGTGAAAAAACTGGCATTTTTCCACAGGTTTGGGAATTTTGTTGTTGTGAATTTTGATTTTTGTCTCAACACCTGTCATGCCCATTAAAGAACACATTGCCGTGAGGATTTTTACTGAAAACTTTTAGTTAAAGGCTTAAAAAATGTAAATGACAAGTTTCCTCGGATTCTCTAGCTAAGGAAATAACTAAATTTTGGCTGCCATTTTCTCCCTAATTTTATCTATGAAACCAGGCGACCCCCCCCCCCACCTCCTTTACTCGCAAATATCTTGACTTCTTTCCAAGACAATTGGATATTTATTTAATCAAAAGCAAGGCGAATGAACAGGCTTTAAGATGATGCCAATAACTCTATATGCCCAAAAATTAATGAGCACCTGATTCCACCAGGTTGTGAGACATATTATGTAATTTTTCATGTGTCACATTATGTTCTAATACAATGAAGAGTTCACTTGCCATCTGTACCGATGCTGCAAAGACTTCACATTATGTCACCTAAGCTGACACTGAAAAAAAAATTTATTCACGTGTCACATAGACTGACTACACTAAGGTCAAAGTTCAAGTCGCGAACAGATTCAATTGTTCTCCTGGCTCCTCATGTTCTTTTTTTTCCCTGCCCATGTATAAGAGATTGACGTCTTATGATTAGTAGTAAAAAGTGCCTATGACAGTGTCCAATAGTGTATTACGTGTATGCTTAGTATAACAAGTAACTGTAATAGCAGGTAGAGATTCCAGGATTATAGATGTAAGTCGTTGATCTGAGAGCGGTGACGATTTTAGATAATTATAGTGGTGGTGATGAGGGATGATGAGGAATTGCGTTTAAGTGATGTTAGCGTTAGTCCTATCTTCCTCTGCTCCAATGAGTCACGAGGGACGTGGTCACCCTCTATACCGTTCCGTACTGGAACCATCTTTACAGTCACCGGGAAGTTCCGAAATGGTGCGCTTAGTCTCTGTTAAGGTGACATTGTTAGTGTCAGTGGTCAGCCTATTCTATCAGCTCCTTATGTCCAAGAAGAGAATCTTATCTGTGACACCAGGATACTGTTTACCTTCCCATGGCTGGTGATGTGTCAGTTGTAACTTCTGACGTGTGACGTGTGACTCATGATGTGTGACTCATGATGTGGGACGTGTAACTGGTGATAGTTCTTGTATGTCTCAACGTATTAAACATTTAAGAATTTTCACCATCTATTATTATCTCTTCTCCACCCTACTCCTTCCCACACCACCCCTGCGCCACCCTTTCACCACCCACTTTCACACACACACATACACACACACACACACACACAAACGCAAACACTCACACTCACACACACACACGCCCACACACACATACACACACATACACACACACTCACACACATACACACACACACACGTACACACACGCTCGCACCTACACACACACATACACACACACTCACACACATACAC
>NW_004797479.1:343696-347358 GCF_000002075.1 Aplysia californica | reverse complement strand
TCCTCCTCCTCCTCCTCCTTCTTCTTGTTCTCAGTGATATAAATTATGTCAATGGGATAAAGTTAACAATACTTTTTTTTCAAGGGATGCGGGGTGACAGACAGTCAGAGAGACAAACAGACAGACAGCAGACAGACTGACAGACCGACCAAACACTGACAAGACGTCTGTCAGATAAACAGAAAGACAGACACGTTACGTTATTACAAATGCCAGATGCTTCTTAGAAAAAAAAACCCCATAATATTGAGAGTGACAGAGATACCTGAAGAAAAAACAACAATATTCTTTTTTTTTTTTTTTAGTAGGTGTTTTACGGCACTTGCAACGCAATAAGGTCATATAAGTGCCGAAGATCAGAGGTGTTACAAGAGAGTGATAGACACAAAATAGAAGGATGGGAGATAAGGACGACAGATGTTTAACAGGAAAGAAGAAGCAAAACACACCAGAGCACCTGCCGACCACCCACAATACTGTTTCTGAGTGTTCCAGGATCTGCTGGCGTAATAATAGTAAAGTGCGTAGAGCGTGTTGTATCATATAAAGCATGTGGCAGAGGTATGCAGTTATCAATATTGCTATATTTTTTGTATTGTCATAGAATTTGATGGACTTACAAAGATGTTAAAAAACAGTCACTCGTTACAAAGTGTCTGGTGTGGTGGGGCATGAGCTTTGCCAGGAAGAGGACTGACGTCATGTTTCTTTATTTCAGTGGAATCTGGGAAACATGATCACATCCGGTTTGAGATGAAAAAGGTAAAGAACATTTTTTTCCATTGTGCGTGAGAACCGTAGCCATGACAAGGGCAGTGCAGATGTATGAATGGTGTGTTAATTAATTGACTCGCGTCAACCCGAAACATTGTTCCATAATTATTTAACTTTTTTGTTGTTGCCAGAAACGCTTTTACAATAGTTATTCTTGACATGGATGTATGTAATTAGGAAGTGACTAACAGATGTGGTGTCTAGGACACTTGACTCGATATAAGGGCTTTGAACATCTTACTCAAACCGGAAAATAGAGAGTAACTCGAGGCAGGGGCAGACCCAGAGAAACTTATTTGTGAGTCATCGTAGTGAAATCAATCTCTCGTCAAAATAATGAAAGTGAAGAAACTTACACTTTTCCGCTGGTTTGGAAATTTTTATCGAAATTGTATTTTAGCTCAACACCTTCTATGTCCATTTAAGAACTTTTTCAGTGTGATTTATTTTGAAAAACGCTGATTAAAGGCATTAAAAAAATGTAAATTGTCAGTTTTCACGGACTCTGAGGCTTTGTAAATAACCAAACTTTGCGGCCATTTCCTTACTAATTTTACCTCTGAAACCAGGCGACTCCACCTATTTCAATCGCAAATATCTCGACATGTACTCAAGATAAATGGGTAATTCTTCCATCGAAAGCAAAGAAAATGAACAAAAACTTAAAGGTGATCCTAATAACTCCACATGCCCAAACATTGACGAGCGCCTGATCCCACGGCGTCGTGACACATTTGAAAAACCTGAAGAGATGGGTGACCGGGAAACACCAGGGTATTGTGGGATTTTTGAGAGCATCCAGGGGACCGGACCATCAATGATTTATTTATAGAGGCACCAGCCATCCATGTCCAGGTGCTGTTTTAGCCATGCAGGGGAAGAAATGAATGCAGAACCATGAGTGCTGTTTCAGATCTGGCTTTTTATGATGACGTATTTCTGGCATTTTATGATGGCTTCAACAGAAGATGTCTCCTATGCTATGATGAATAGTAACCAGCGGCTTTGGTGTGTAGCATTTAGACAATTAAAAGACTACAGCGAAAAACGACTGTAGTCACAAACTGAAAATCGTGAGGGTACCAATTTTGAACGCTTGTCGACTCATAACGGTATATCTGTTCAACTGTTGGTTGATTATTGTTTTTAGATTTCCCATTCAACAACACTTAACAATAAACCACCAGTCAAACAAATATGAAGTTACGAGTCCACACGCTTTTAAAATTGGCACCCTAACGATTTTCAGTTTGTGACTGCAGTCGTTTTTCTCCTGTAGTCTTCTTTTAGCTGTGGTACGCGGGGCAGGGGACCTGAGCTCGATTCCTGAGTGGGGTGAAGTTTTATTGAGCATCTCGGTTTTCCTGATTGGATGTTCTATCACTCTTTTTAGTACGGGTTGGCCCTGACAGCGTCCTAAATGACTGATCTAAATTGTGTTAACCGTGGCTTTACAACACCTTCTTTTTAAAAAAAGGGTCAACTTTCCCTATTTATTCACCCTCCCCCCCCCCAACAAAACAAAAAACAAAAAATCACACCTTTTCACCCACTTGCCTCGTTCTCCTAAGTTATAATGAGTTAATTTTCTGTCGGTAGTCTAGTGGATCGGTTACAGGACTCGTTATCGAGAGCTTGTGGGTTCGGGGGATTCGAGGTCCAGGCGTGATGTTGTGTCCTTGGGAAAGGCACTCTATACGAATTTTCCTCACTTACCCAGGTAGTTTTTTTGTTTAAAAAAAAAAAATTATTAGTAGAGGTTTTACGGCGCTTGCAACTGCATAATGTCATAATGTGAGCGCCAAGGGGTGGATGTTAACAGAGAAGTCCTTACAGGGAATCAGACTTACTCTGCTCACCTCTCTAGCTTCAGCAGCACGAAGTCTGCTTCGACTATCAAGGCACCCTGGACATAGCGGGTCACAAGAGTGGGACAAACATACAAAAGAAGTAGAGGAAAATGACGATAGTAAGGATTAGAAGAGAAAAAGCAGCAGATCAGTTCCCTGTTGTAGTTCAGGCACAGTTATGAGCATGACATTGTTAGATCAGCCCATTTACAATTCTACTGTGCACTAGAACGAGAAAATTAATGTCCCCTCTTTGGGAATGGCCTAAAGACACTTCAGTCAGTGACACTGCCCCGGGGGGTCATTACCCAGATTTTTATTATTATTATCATCATCATCATTATCATCAATTTGTCCTATCCCCCCTCCCCCCGTCGCACCTCCCACCTCAGGCCGGAGAACTGACCATCAGTCAGGTATCTACGTGGACTATCTCGCCCCCGTCTACCTTGAGCTTCCGAACCCTGGAGATCTATGGCCTCGCCCGGGCCCCCTCCCAGGTCCGTGTGGGAGCCAGCGTTTTGACGTCAGACAAGATCTCCTTCTTCCGGAATGTGAGTAGCCTCGGGTTGACCCGAGATTGTGCTGGCTCTTGTTGGAACCATTTAGTATTTGCCAGTTCTTTGAAATAATTCATCGTCACCGTCATCAGAATCAGAATAATCAGAATCAGAATCAGAATCATCATCATCATCATCATCCTCATCCTCATCATCATCATCATCATCATCATCATCATCATCATCATCATCATCGTCATCATCATCATCATCATCATCACCATCATCATCATCATCATCATCATCATCATTATCATAATTATCATCATCAGCAGCAGCGGCAGCAGCTGCATCATCATCATCATCATCATCATCATCATCATCATCATCATCATCGTCATCATCATCATCATCATCATCACCATCATCATCATCATCATCATCATCATCATTATCATAATTATCATCATCAGCAGCAGCGGCAGCAGCTGCATCATCATCATCATCATCATCATCATCATCATCATCATCATCATCG
>NW_004797479.1:336748-343251 GCF_000002075.1 Aplysia californica | reverse complement strand
AATTTTAAAAAAAAAAATAAAAATCATTTTTACCGACCGTTTCCACAAGATTCATTTTTATTTTTTTTTTATTTTTAGAAAATCGTCTCTATTAGATGTCTTAAATTAAACAAAAAATTTATTTTTTACCATCCATCTCCACTAGATGCCTTATTAACAAATAACAAAATTAATTTTTAACAACCGTCTCCACTAGATGCCTTACTTAAAAAAAACACATTATTTTTACCAAACATCTACACTAGATTTCTTTTTTAAAGAAAAATTATTATTTTTACCAACCGTCTCAACTCGATGCCTTTAAAAAAAATATATTACTAACGTCTAAACTAGACGCCTTATTTTTTTTTTTTATTAAAAAATTACCAATCGTCTCCAATAGATGCCGTATTTTTTATTTTAATTTTTTTTTTACCAACAATCCACATGCTCTGGTGTGGTTTGCTTCTTCTTTCCTATCAAATATCTATCGTCCTTATATCTCCCCTTCTTCTCTTTTATGTTTGTTACTCTCTTGTAACACCTCTAATCTTCTGGAGCTCATGTGACCTTATGCAGTTGCGATTCGAGCGCCGTAAAACCCCTACTAAAACTAATTAAAAGTTTGTTGTGTTTTTCTATTTTTAATTTCTTTGTTTTTGGTAAACCTCTCCCAATACCTCACTTTCTCAAATGTGAGGTGTGATGACAAAATGAGTTACTTCTCGCAATCCACAAAAGGAGAAATTGGTCAAAAATCGACACTAGGGTCAAATTTGTAGATTTTCTATTGATGCCATATTGTTTAAGTATAACATGCTTTTTATTATTTCATACTTCTAAACTGTAAAAACTTTACTTATAAGCGTGATGTATCTATTTCAATAAGGCTTGAATCCGAGAAACAACTCATTTTACCAGCACCCTTCTCAAACTTGTCTTTCTGCCTTCCCCAGATTGTGACCATCTCCATCAATCAGCCAATGAGAGCTTCGACAACGATCACGTGGTCGGAATATTAATCACACTGTCTGCCATTACGAGACGTGTGCTGTGAAGTTGTTGTTGTTGTTGTTGTTGTTGTTGTTGTTGTTGTTGTTGTGTGTGTGTGTGTGTGTGTGTGTTTGAGTGTGTGTGTATGTGTATGTATGTGCATGTGTGTGTGTGTTTGTATGTATGTGTGTGTGCATGTGTGTATGTATGTGCGTGTGTGTGTGTGTGTGTGTGTGTGTGTGTGTGTGTGTGTGTGTGTCTGTTTGAAAAGTCATTTGTGTATAATATGTGTTTGAATGTGCACGAGTATAAAAAAAAAACGAAAATTTGTTCTACACAAAAACTGTCTGTTTTAGAGATGAGCGACTTTGCACTTGCAGTCTCTTTCAAATGAAGTAATTTTTAAGACTGCCTTACTTCAAAGACACTGGTGCTTAAAATGTAGTCAGTATGTGTTTGAATGTGCATGTGTGTATATGTGTTTGAATGTACACGTGTGAATGTGTGTTTGAATGTGCACTTGTGCATAATATGTGTTTAAATGTGCACGTGTGTATGTGTTTGAATGCACGGGTGTATAATGTGTATTTGAATGTGCACGTGTGTATACGTGTTTGAATGTTCACGTGTGTATATGTTCTGGTATGTGCACTTGGGTATATGTGTTTGAATGCACGTGTGTATGTGTTTGAATGTGCACGTGGGTATATGTGTTTGAATGCAGGTGTGTTTAATATGTATTTGAATGTGTACGTGTATACGTGTTTGAATGTGCCCGTGAGTATTTGTGCTGGAATGTGCGCGTGTATATAACATGTGCATGTCTGTAAAACAGTCAGGAGAACTGAACTGATCATGAAGACGGACAACAGTAGGAGGGGTTTCAGACCTGACACCAGAAGAAAGAAGTGAATGCGCGCGCATGTCCACGCGCACGCGTGTGTGTATGTGTGTGCGTGTGCGTGTGTGTATTAGGTGTATGCGCTTATCTGTAAATTTGTTCCATACAAATGTCAGCGCCCAAGCTTTAAAATCCAACATTCATCTTGTCCTTACCAATGTCCCCCCCCCCTCCCCCCTCTCTTACATACAAACATTCACACAGACTCCCCACTTTCCTCTGTACTTATTGCCTCGTTGTAGTCAGTTCATCACACTTTACAACAGAGGTCTTAAAAAGATCAGACGGAATCACATAACAACGTTTAAGAGATAGAAATAAGTAATTAATCATCCTGTCCCTGCGGTTTTATGCCCAAAAATTCTGAAATTCTGCAAACTGGGCCCAAAAATGTGAAATTATGCGATTTTTCAATTTTTTTCAAAGAATGATATAGGAAAAAAAATCAGAAAAAAATCAAATCAAATTGTGCTAAATTATGCGGGGTGCATAAAACCCCGGGGACAGATCATCATTATATTATATTATTATAATTGATTAGTCTTGAGCTTCTGACACTCCCACCCATAACACACGCTGTGCGCACAATGATAATAATGTTGGAATATTATAGATACATTGTATTGAATGAAGTAGTACAGTACAAGCATTGTGGATCAGAGCGCCGACCCTAACAAATACACAGGATAAAGAATGGGAGACGCTGAGAAGAATACTCAGAATATTGTGGACGGTGAGGAAAATAACACAGGTGTGCCCTAAACGCCTGGAAGTGAAAGGTCTCTAATCGGATACAAAGCAAGGAAGGCCAAGAGATGAATGTAATAGATGTCTGATAGGAAAACAGGACCAAACCACACCAGTCAAGTGCAACAGGAAGAAAAATGGAGTACCGTGGTCGTCAGTGTCTGCTACAAACCTGGCACCTGAAAAAAAAGAAAAAGAAGAAGAAGAAGAAGAAGAAGAAGAAGAAGAAGAAGAAGAAGAAGAAGAAGGAGGAGGAGGAGGAGAAGGAGAAGAAGAAGAAGAAGAAGAAGAAGAAGATGATGATGATGAACAAGAACAAAACTCGGTGTTGGCTGAATCTTAAAAATGCTATGTGTTAATCTTAATCTTAGATTATGTTTATGTTATGTTGTTCCTTGCAAATCCTTTTCAAAATGTGTTCTATTTGAGGTAGGAACTACTTAATGTTAATGGATTTTCAAATAATCAAATGTGCTGACTCATTCCAACGTTGTATGTATTCAGATGATATGTAATTCCATATATCAGTTTTCTAGAAATAAAGATGAAATCTCACATATACATACACTGTTTGTATTCATCCATTTTTACCTTCCATTATTGTTGATTCTGTTTAATGCAGTGCCCATTGGAAGATCAGTTCGGTTCCGTTGAGTTCAGTTCGATTCGGTTTCTGGCAGCCTCAGTGCACATTACATTAATAGACATGGGTGGTTGGCGGGAGCTCTGTTGTGGTTTGCTTCTTCTTTCCTATCAAACATCTATCGTCTCTGTCTCCCCTCCTTCTTTTTTATGTTTTTTACTCTCTTAAGTAACACTGCTAATCTTCGGCACTTATATGACCTTATTGTGTTGTAAGTGTCGTAAAACTCTTACTAAAGCTAAAACCATTAATAGACTCCTACCTCAAACCGATTTTCTGACTCGCTGCCTTGAAAGAAGACGCGTTTGTTTTTTGAAGGTCATCGTCGTTTTCTCTGTGTCACCAACGATGTCAATCGCAAGAGAAAATGCCTTTCAATTGACAAAAAATACGAAATAATCCAGGCTGTTGACAAAAAGCAAGCTCCACTGGTAAAGATTTGTAGCCTACAATGGGAAGTTTGCTCTGGATCGAAAGAAGATGAGACTACCCGATGCAGATGCTGTGGACCAAGCTCTTCCGATGTGTTTTAAGGAAGCAAGGAGAAATTGGTACCAAAACCCCTGTTCGTGGGTACTTGTAAGTACAGCTGGATTAGTCCACAAATGCTTACTTTCTTTGCATTTCTGATTTAACAGGGATCGGATATTACAGGACATTTTCTCAACTCCCACCACCCCTGTTATATCAGGTTTTCACTGTACCTCTGCAAAGTGTGTGTACGTCTTGATGGTAGCTTTTGCACTTCCATAGAGGGAAGTCAGCCGAGCCCTGAAGACTAAACCGAACCGATCCAAATCGAACTGATCCGATCCTGCCCAATGCGCACCGCTTTTTAAAACAAGAGATATTCTGTTTGTTTTCAGAATTTTGTTCCTTATAACGCCGAACTAGGCCAGCTCCGATAGACCAGCGTCTCAGTGGGTGGTTGGCGGGTGCTCTGGTGTGGTTTGCTTCTTTTTTCCTCTATCAAACACAGGGTTGGGTTGATTTAAATCAATTGATTTTTATTGTTTGAATCGACTTTATTTTTAAAATAAAAATCAGTGATTTAAATCACTTTTAAAAAAATATTTTTTTATTCAGTTTTTAACATATTTCAACATTCAGAATTCCTTTCCTTGGTTTCATAAAACAGATATTAGGTTTAGTAGACTAGATCTAATATATGCTTAAAAGTCTGCTTTCCCCCCTTTCACTGTAAAATAATACAGTATTCAATTTACTTTTTTTTTCCATAATTGAAATCAGAGCTGGGTTGATTTAAATCAGTTGATTTTTTATATTTTAATCAACTTGATTTAAAAAAATAAAAATCAGTGATTTAAATCATTTTTTAACAAATGTATTCAGTTTTTACATATTTAAACATTCAGAATTCCTTTCCTTGGTTTTATTAAACAGATATAAGGTTTAGTAGACTAATATAATCATGCTTAAAAGTCTTCTTTCCCCCCTGTCACTGTAAAATAATACAGTGTTCCATTTACTTGTTTTTCCTAATTGAAATCAGGTTTGGGTTGATTTAAATCAGGTCGATTTAAATCAGTTGATTAAAAAAATTTTTAATCAACTTGACTTTAAAAATAAAACTCAGTGATGTAAATCATTTTTTTTAATGTATTGTTTTTACATCTTTAAACATTCAGAATTCCTTTCCTTTGTTTTATAAAACAGATATAAGGTTTAGTAGACTAATATAATCATGCTTAAAAGTCTTCTTTCCCCCCTGTCACTGTAAAATAATACAGTGTTCCATTTACTTGTTTTTCCTAATTGAAATCAGGTTTGGGTTGATTTAAATCAGGTCGATTTAAATCAGTTGATTAAAAAAATTTTTAATCAACTTGACTTTAAAAATAAAACTCAGTGATGTAAATCATTTTTTTTAATGTATTGTTTTTACATCTTTAAACATTCAGAATTCCTTTCCTTTGTTTTATAAAACAGATATAAGGTTTAGTAGACTAATATAATCATGCTTAAAAGTCTGCTTTCTCCCCTGTCATTGTAAAATAATACAGTATTCATTTTTTTTTCATAATTGAAATTAGCATTTTCTTTTTCTTTTTAGACAAACACACGCGGGCATACACTGTAATAAAATGCAAGTTTATCTATGCATATTTACCCCCTCCCCCCTTCCTTTTAGACTGACATTTTCTTCATTTTTTGTCTGTAGCCATAATTCATTGATATAGCAGATTAAGGTTTTCTTTTGCAGTTGCTTAAAAATTAATCATTAGTTAAAATAAAGACAATGCCTTCTGCAGTAAAAGAACATACTTTTAGCCACCATAAATCCCAAACTGTGTCGACATTTTTTAAAAATCAAAAAATCAAGAAAATCTGATTTAAATTTTAAAAATCTGATTTAAATTGTTAAAAAATCGAGTTTAAAAAAATTTTTTACTTAAAAAATCAAAAAAATCACATACCCTGATCAAACATCTATGGGCTTTTTCTCCCCTCCTTCTTTTTTGTGTTTGTTACTCTCTTGTAGCACCTCTAATCTTCGGCACTTATATGACCAGATTGTGTTGCAAGTGCCGTAAAACTTTAACTAAAACAAAAGACCAGCGTCTGTGGTGTAGCGGTAGGTGCTTCTTTGTCTCTTTGCAGCTCACAATAGACCCGAGTTCGATTCTCGTATGGGGAGAATTTGTACCGAGTGTCTGGCTCTTTCTGTAGGGATAGCATCACTCTCGTCCGCGTTGGCCCCGACTGCTTGGATCGAAGCCTGCCTTCTAAATGGTCGCACTTTTAAGCACAAGGGGGCTGTCCCGAAAAAGGCTGTTTTGAGAAAATGGAAGGTAAAGTTTTTGCCCCTTGTTCAGTTTCTTTAAAAAAACAAGGAGAGTTTTCTCTACATCCAAACAAATATACACACCAATGAAACCAAACGTCTTCTATAGGTAGGGCAATGCCCACTTTTGGTGTGGGTCAAGATTTCTGGAAAGCCCGAAACCTGGGTGCGCCCGCTTGTCCTTAAAAGCGACCAAATAGTCTAAACTGTTTCGACGGGGGCGTAAAACACCTACTTAAAAACAACAACCCAAAAATCCAAAGCAAAATGCCCAAAACAACAACAACATAACCCACTCAGTAGTTTTCTGATTGCCCAAAAAACAATCACGGACACTTTAAACTTTAAAACCGTCTGTTTTAGACATGGGCCACTTTACATGAGTCGCTTACAGATTAAACCACTTTCAGACTGCCTTACTTTAGCGGGGGGGG
>NW_004797479.1:331852-336648 GCF_000002075.1 Aplysia californica | reverse complement strand
GTTATAAACCTATCTCAGTAACTATGGCCTTTTTAGATGAAGCCTTATAGCAAGGAGGTATAACAGGAAAACATATGTAAAATGTAACTTTTATTTTTTGTTTGTTAAGTCTACGGTTGCCATGGTAACGGCCGCCACTTTGAAAATAAACAGCATATATGAAAGTAAAAAGAATTTTTTATTTACCAACTAAAAACTGTTCAAATTTGGTACATTTGATAGATATACTCAATACAAAATTTCATACCTTTTGCATCTTGGATGTCTTGAATAGGGAAAAAATTGGAGATGGATAACTGACCACCCCCCTCAAGCCTCTGAATTCGATTACATATTCATCCATGTAACTCACTCATGAAAGCATCGATTTTATTTTCCACCTGAATAGAGTTTGCTTATGGTATGAATAACAAGCCCTGAAAATTTCATTGGAATCAAAAAGAAAATAAAAAAGAAGAAGAGAAAAAACATCAAAAATCGAAGTTTTGAGAAAAAACGACATTCTGTTACATAATAGGCAAAATGAAAGTTCTAGGACAGAAAATCTGAAAGAAGATGATTGTAACAAGTGCTTGGAGTATTATAATGTGTAAAAAGTCCGGAGGTCAAAAATTGACCAAAAAATCGTCAATTTAACACCCCCCCCCAAAAAACTTCCCATCAATTCTTTTTTTGTCAAGACAATGAAAAAACAACCAAACCCCCCCCCCCAAAAAAAAAAACAACAAAAACTTAAAGACACTGGTGCTTAAGATGTAGTCACTTTAAAAAAGAATATAGGAAACAGACAAACCAGTGACTTTTAGATTCTTTGAATTTAAATCAACGATTTTTTTACTGGTATTTGTGACACAAATACATGGAAATTCAGCTGTGAATTTTCCATTAAAAATCAAATAAACAAACAAAACAATAGCAGAAACAAGAAAAACGACAACAAACCCAAACAAACAAACCAACAGGTCACTTTATGATAAAGATGACTTCAGGCACTGTAACTTGGTCACCAGAAGACATCAGTCTTGTTCTTGCTCACCATAAGCAAAAGTGAGGCATCGTGGTGAAATTAGGTACTCGTCAAAATAATATAATCGAAGAAAAAGGCATTTTTTCTACAGATTGGTAATTTTAAAACCAAAATTTGGCTTTTTTGGTTCAACATTTTTATGTCCATATAAAAGCACTTTTTTCTGTGAATTTTACTGAAAGACGTAGATTAATGACACAAAGTACATACATTTTCCGTTTTCAAAGACCCTGAAGCAATAGAAGTTACAAAACTTTGCGGCCATTTTCTCGCTTATATAACCTCTGAAAACAGGCTACCCCCACCTCTTTTAATCGCAAATATCTTGACTTCTTTTCAAGGTTGATGAGTGTTTTTTCCTAGAATCAAGACAAATATTTTATATACTTTTTGATGATACCAATAACGCCACATGCCCAAAAATTGATGAGTGCCTGATTCCACTACGTTGTGACTCAAATTATTAAGAACTTCCATTAAAACTGATAGTATACAAGTATACATCTTTGAGCATGTAGTAGGTAACTATAAGACTTAGATCCCTTAAGGGTTTTTTAGTTTGCTCAAATTGGTATCGTGGTCGACTGCGAATTGGTTGGCCCAGGTTCAATCCTCGCAGAACGTTTTAAGGAGTTTTCAAGGCTTCCTGCGAATCTGCCTCGGTCTTCTCGGAGATATACGTTAAATTCAGAGGATCCATCTCTTCATTAATCTAACTATGTTGAAAACGGCGTTCAACTCATACACTTACTTTTTTCAATCAGATATAGTCACATTGACATTCAATCAGTCGTAAATTTCGACACCCCATCCCATCCCTTTCATGTTTGTTTGTCACAAGACTTCACGACGACTCAACTGTGAGTGGTTGGCGGGTGCTCTGGTGTGGTTTGCTTCTTCTTCCCTATCAGACATCTATCATCTTTTATCTCCCCTTCTTCTTTTTGATGTTTGTCACCCTCTTGTAACACCTCTAACGTTAATCTTCTAGCGCTCATATTATGACCTTAAGCAGTTGTGGGCGTAATGAAACCTCTACTAAAACTAAACAAAAAGAAGACTCAACTGTGGCCTCCGAGTAGAGGTGGACAAAATCCGGTTAAACTATCGGGATAACCGAATAATTCTCAATGAAACATGGTCCGAATTCAGACTCTTCACTCTCCATCCTGACCCGTTTGCCGAAGTGGGTGCACCCATTTGTTGAAGTGGTTCTAAATAGTTTGTTGATGTGGTTCTAACATATTTGCCGAAGCGGTTCATAGCATATTATTTGCCGTAGAGGAGCACTAACATCCGGATTTTGCTAAAAGTGACTCATTGCCCAGCCCTACCTCCGAGGCGTGGGGAGCCGGGAAGTGTGCCCAAGAACAAGTAAGTTTCGAGCTGAGGGCTAAATTTAACTCGTAGGTTACCAAGCCCTGATCTGAGGCGAGGGGCATAATTTTTGTTATGCATCGTGGTGAAATCGGGCGCTCGTCAAAATAATAAACTCAAAGAAATCAGCATTTTGTGGGGCGATTGGCAATTTTTTTCTTTTTTTTTTTTTTTTGTTTGTTTGGCTCAACACCTTTCATCCCCATTGAAGCACACATTTTTGTATGGATTTTTACTGAAAAACATAGATCAAAGGCACAAAAAATGGAAATTTTAAATTTTGAGTTTCCAAGGACTCTCAGGTTATGAAAGTTACTAAACCTTGCTGGCAATTTTCTCACTAATTTTATTTCTAAAACCAGGTGACCATTACCTCCTTCAATGGCAAATATTTTGAGTTCTATTCAACACATATGGAATTTTTTTTCACCAAAAGGAAGGCAAATGAACAGGCTTAAAGATGATACCAATAACCCCATATGCCCAAAAATTGACGATCGCCTGATTCCACTACGTCGGACACGACATATTATGGTCAACAAGACAGCATAACAGAAACAGATGGTGTAACAGCCTTGACCAATATCTCTCAAGGTCAGAGGTCATGAATGGGTAATGGTGGTGCCCGTCAGCTCAGTGGTATTTCTGAGTCAAATAGACAGACGCCAGTTGTGAACTTTCTGTCCTTTAGTCTTTCTGTTGGGAGATTGTAGCGTGGTGAAATCGGGCGCTCGTCAAAATAACGAAATCAGAGAAAAAGGCATTTTTTCGCCATTTTGAAAGATTTTATCGAATTTTTATTTTTTGCCTCAAACCCTTTTATGTCCATATAAAAACACATTTCCAAGTGAAATTTACTGAAAAACATTGATTAAAGACAAAAATGTGTCATTTTTCAGTTTTGAGGGACTCTTTAGCTATTCAAGTTACCTAACTTTGCCAGCCTTTTTCTCGCTAATTTCACCACTGAAACCAGGCAACCTGATCTCTTTCAATCGATAATATTTTGACTTCTACTTAACATAGATAGATATTTATTTCTTTAGAAGCAAGGCAAATGAAACTGCTTTCAGATGATACCAATAGCTCCAAACACCCCAAAATTGACGAGTGCCTGATTCCACCACGTCGCACCACATATCTATCTATTTATAAATACTTGCAAATGAAGGAGCGTGGCCACTACTTTGCAATGGAATTGGCTGGTTTAAGTTTACTTTTAGTAATGGTTTTACAGCACTCACAACAAACGTGAGACAACGAAGATGAAGGGTATTACTAAAAAGTAATATATAAAACAAAGCATGAGAGCTAGCGATGAAAGACGGTTTTTAGGAATGAAAGAGCACCCTCCCCCCCCTCCCCCCCCCTCCCCCCAGCCCAACCACTGCCAATATTGCGGTTTTACTTCATAACTGTACACGTACATAATAAACGGTTAATCAGAGAGCAGGGGGGCCTCGTGCCTTAGAGGTTAAGGTGTTGGCTTTTCATTCAAAGGTCTCGGGTTTGAATACAAATAGCGACCGAACAAAATTCTTCTCTAAAATTGCCTCCTTTCACCTAATGTCTTTCTCTCTAGCAATTTTCTGTCGTCTCCTTTCGTCTCCTCTTTCTACCCGCACCCCCTCACATCCTCCCCCCCTTCCTCTGGGCTCCTGACTCTTTCTGCAGCCTTTCTACTGCTACTCTTTGGCTCCTTCATACTGCGGTCTTTCAGTCACACCTCTGATCTTCTGGTAGGAAAGATCTACCCCTAGCCTTCTCGGACAAGGGCAAAAATCTCGGAGGGTCCGTGTGCAAGTTGCGTTGCGCATGTTAAAGATCCCTTGTTGGTCTAAAATCGAAAAGAGTAGGATTCGGCCGCCACCCGGGCAAAATTCGAAATTTCTTACCCACTGAAAATGTTAGGGATGTCCCGCGCGTTCATAATATAACCGTATGCAGTTGTGAGCGCTGTAAAACACTGACCAAAACAAAAACAAACAAACAATCAAACAAAAAAACAAACAAAAAAATCAGAGAGTTTACTGCTAGTCTGTGAGAGCTGTGAGAATACTCCAATTCACTAAGCGCAACATGTGACGTAACATCCGGAGAGATGTCCTGGTCTTATCTCTGTCACGTGTGACGTAAGTCGGGACTCAGGGACGACCTGTGGCACCGGGGACTCAGCGCTGTTTGTTAAACAGTGTTTGACAACATGGAGACTTTCCTCTGGGCAGTGACTGTTTTGACAGGTAAGTCATGCTTGTTAATTAATTAATTAAGTTTAAGCATCTGGCATCCCCCCTCCCCCTCCCCACCTCCTCCCCTCCCCCTCCAGACTTGGCCAACTCTGATGGATCAGCTTATGTGGCGTTGCGGTAGGCGCAGTTTGTTAAACAATGTG
>NW_004797479.1:326852-329352 GCF_000002075.1 Aplysia californica | reverse complement strand
TATGTGTGAGTGTCCCTGTGAGGGGGGAGGAGGCTGGCAGCAACATCCAGGACCCCTGTGACCCCGGAGTCTACACAGCGCTGGACCAGCCTCACAGGAGCACAGGTGGGAGATTATTATACGGCTGTCTGTCTGTCTGTCTGTCTGTCTGTCTGTCTGTCTGTCTGTCTGTCTGTCTCTCTCTCTCTCTCTCTCTCTCTCTCTCTTTCTTTCTCTCTCTCTCTCTTCCCCCCCCCCCCTCCCCCGTTTCTCTCTCTCTCTTTCCACTGCTCCACTGTGAAATGGGGAAATGGTGAAATGGTAAAATGGTGAAATGGTGAAATGGTGAAATGGTAAAATGGTATGAGTTTCACGCCCTTATCAACACTAGTAGGTCAGTAAAGAGGCGGGGCCTCCGAGTTTAACGTCCGTCTCCGAAAGGACGGAGCCAAGTGGGAAGTTCGTGTAAAGTGTCTTTCCCAAAGACACAACGTCGGACCAAGCTCTACAGGCTCGAACCCTCGAACCCGCAATCTCACGAATTCGAGTCCGGTAGCCTAACCACTAGGCTACCGATGAAACGGTTGTCTTAATTTGTAAATAAACACACAGCAGTGAGTCTAATTAATAATAATAATAGATAGCATTTGTATAGCGCATATCCCCGCTCAACAGCAGGCTCTATGCGCTTTACACTATATTATTACCCCAGCAGACCATACAGCACTCCGAAACATTCTCAGCTTCCCGGAAAGCATACAGTGCGAGCAGCCGATTAAGCGTTCAAACACTAACAAACTGACAAGATCTTTCGCTGTCTATAGCCGGGTACCCATTCCCACCTGGGTGAAGTGAGGAAAATAAGTGTAAAATGCCTTTTCCAAGGACACAACGTCGGGCCCCAGACGGGATTCGAACCCACGACCTTACGGTTGCGAGTCCGAGAGCCTAATCACTAGGCCACCGACGCCACATTTGGTGCTCTGGGTTGGTTTACTCCTTCTTTCTTTTCAAGAACAATCTTTCTTCTTTATTATATCTCCTCCTACGCTTTCTATACAGTACTCTTTAGTAATACCTCTAAAATTCGGCACTTGGGTAACATAGTATTATAATTCATACTAATGTTGCAGTATCGTGCAACTCTCACAAAAATTAAAAATGAAGTCTGGCGACTTTTGAGTCACATTTTGGGCTCGTTGCTTAATTAAGCATCACGAGTTCGAACCAAGTGAGAGTCCTGGTGCTGGTTGTGGCCTTGGGAAAAGACACGGGTTTTCCTCGTTTCACCTACATCGGTAAGGGAACCCAATAAATGTGAGGTAGCGTGGCGAAATCAGGCGCTCGTCAATATAAAGAAATTTGACAAAAACGGGCATTTTTCTGCTGTTTGGACAATGTTATCGAAATTTAATTCTTTGGTTTAAACTTTTTTAGGTCCATATAAAGACACATTTTCATGTGAATTTTAAAAAAAAAATCCCCATTGATTAAAGGCACAAATTATGTCATTTTTCAAGTTTCAAAGACTCATTGAAGTTACCAAACTTTGGTGGCCATTTTCTCGCTAATTTCACCACTGAACCCAGACAACCTCACTTCCTTCAATCTCAAATATCTTGAATCCTGTTAAAGATCAATAGATATTAATTGAATTAGAAGCAAGGCAAGTAAATCAGATTTTAGATGATACCAATAACTCCACGTATGCCCCAAAATTGATGAGCGCCTGATTCCGCCACGTCGTGACACAAATAGACAACAAAAGATCGTGTCAAATTTGTAAGTGTTCGAGGGGGGCTCTCGTGGCCTAGAGGTTAAGGTGTTGGCCTCTCATTCAAAGGTCCCGGGTTCGAATCCGGGTAGCGACCGAAAAATTTTCTTCTCTAAAATTGTCTCCTTTCACCTCCGTTCCTGCTCTCTAGCAATATTCTGTCGTCTGCTTTCGTCTCCTCTTTCTGCCCCCACCCCTCACCTCCCTTGCCCCCTCCTCTGGGCTCCTGACTCTTTCTGCAGCCTTTCTACTGCTACTCCTTGACTCCTTCTTACAGCTGTCTTTCTACCACACCCCTGATCTTCTGGTAGGAAAGATCTACACCTAGCCTTCTCGGACAAGGGCGACAAATCTCGGAGGGCCCGTGTGCAAGTTGCGCACGTTAAAGATCCCTTGGTGGTCTAAAATCGATAAGAGTAGGCTTCGACCGCCACCTGGGCAAAATTCAAAATTTCCTACCAACGAAAAAGTATTAGGTGTGTCCCGCGCGCTCATATGACCTTATGCAGTTGCGAGCGCCGTAAAACCCTATACTAAACAAACAAAACAAACAAAACAAAGTGTTCGAGCGCTTCAACAACTGCTGGCTCTGATTGAATGCTTCCCTGGATGCCGGGGATGTTTCTACGTGTTCCAGGGTCTGCTGATTTATAGCTTGTAAAGCATAGAGCTTGCTGTTGAGCGTGGTTATGCGCTTATACAAATTAAATGCTAGTTGTTATTAATATTAATAGTATTATCTTTATT
>NW_004797479.1:323470-325321 GCF_000002075.1 Aplysia californica | reverse complement strand
AGAGAGAGAGAGAGAGAGAGAGAGAGAGAGACTTACAGACAAACAGACAGACAGACAGACAGACAGACAGACAGACAGAGAGGGAGAGAGAGAGATTTGGTCAGTGCAGCCCGACAATGATGCTATCTTCCTCCACCAGATGGCGTGGTGGTGCGCCAGGCATGTGGTAACTTTGAGACCGGGGAGCCCGGCGACGTGCCGTGCTGTGAGCACTCTGTGAGGATTGCGGTGAAAAACTGTACCAACTACTATGTGTACTATCTGAGACCAACGCCCACCTGCTCCGTGGCCTACTGTGCAGGTCAGTGGTGACCTTTTTAGTTCCTTAGAGGGTGACATTTTTGTTCCTCAGTGGTGACTTTTTAGTCCTCAGTGGTGACTTTTTTTGTTCCTTAGTGGTGACCTTTTAGTTCCTTAGTGGTGACTTTTTAGTTCCTGAGTGGTGACCTTTTAGTTCCTGAGTGGTGACTTTTTTGTACCTAAGTGGTGACTTTTTAGTTCCTTAGTGGTGACCTTTTAGTTCCTTAGTGGTGACTTTTTAGTCCTCAGTGGTGACTTTTTTGTTCCTGAGTGGTGACTTTTTTTGTTCCTGAGCGGTGACTTTTTTTGTTCATGAGTGGTGACTTTTTTTGTTCCTTAGTGGTGACTTTTTAGTTCCTTAGTGGTGACTTTTTTACATTCTTTAGTGGTGACTTTTTAGTTCCTTAGTGGTGACTTTTTTGGTTCCTTTTAGGTGACTTTTTTGGTTTTGAGTACCTTCTTTTGTGTGATGGAAGATTTGGATGGTTGTTTCGGTGAAAAAGAACTTCTTACGTAAGTGAATAGTGACTTCTAATGTAATCAAATAAAGACTTTTGCGTACGCGGAGAGTGACTTCTAGAGTAATGATCAAATAAGGACATCATACATGAGTGAGAATTGACTTTTAACGTAATCGAAGGGGGACTTCTTAGTCAACTGAGTGGAGATATAAGATAAGATAAGATAAGATAAGATAAGATAAGATAAGATAAGATAAGATAAGATAAGATAATACTTTATTGTCCCAGAGGGAACTTTTTCTTTGCTGTACATGACGTAAAAACACGTCTTGTGTAAGTAAATGGTGACTTTTGTATGTGAACGTGTGGGTGGTGACTTTTTGTGTACACGAGTTGTGATTTCTTGAGTATGAGTATGTGATTGGTGGATTGGTGTGTTGGTGAGCCAGACTTGTTGTACAAATGGGTGGAGATTAGGCGAGGCATCGTGGAGACACCAGGCGCTCGTAAAAAAAAATGAAATCGAAAAAAAACGAATTTTTTTCTTCAGCTTTGACAAAAAATTTATCGATTTCTTTTTTTGTTTTTTTTTTGTTGGGGATTTGTTGTTGTATTTTGGGCTCATCCCTTTTTTGTCCAATTATAAACACATTTATATGAGATTTTTACTTTAACAAAAAAAGCATTTATTATAGGCAGGCAAAATGAAAATTTCCAGTTGCCAAGGACTCTTATCATATGGAAATCACCAAATTTTGGCAACCATTTTCTCCCCGATTTTATTGCAGGAACTAGTCGATGCCCACCTCCGTCATTTGCAAACTTTTCGACTTCTATTCAAAATAGATCTGTATTTTTTCATCAAAAACAAGACAAACGTATAAGCTTCATGATAATATTATCAATATTTTTTGTTCAAAGGGTGACAATTATTAGGAAACATTGTTATCCGTCTTTTAACTTGATTGTCTCCCTTGTTAAATATGTAATGTACTCTTTTTCATGAGGTCTAAATAAGGCAGTACAGGAAAACAAATAGATAGATAGATAGATAGATAGATAGATAGATAGATAGATAGATAGATAGATA
>NW_004797479.1:318226-319879 GCF_000002075.1 Aplysia californica | reverse complement strand
ACAGACAGAGAGACAGACAGACAGACAGAGAGAGAGAGAGAAAGAGAGAGAGAGAGAGAGAGAGAGAGAGAGAGAGTGGGAAAGAAAGGTAGATAATACTGAAGAGTGCTTTGAACTAGTACTTTGAACACAGGTGTCTGTTTGTATGGTCAAAGTCCACAACTTTCACTTTCTGGTGAGCTGTTCGCCTCGCAGTGACAGTAACAGTAACAGAGACAGCGATAGCACTAACAGAGGTAACAGTACAAGAGATAACAGTAACATAGATAACAGTAACAGAGGTATCAGTAACAGAAACAACTGTAACAGAGGTATCAGTAACAGTGATAACTGTAACAGAGATAACAGTAACAGAAGGTTTAAAGAAAAGTGGTAATAGTAATAGAAATAACTGTAACAGAGGTATTGGTAACAGAAATTACAGTAATAGATGTAACAGAAACAGAAATAACTGTACCAGAGATAACAGTAACAGAGACAGAGATAACAGTAACAGATAACAGTAACAGAGGTAACAGTAACAGATAACAGTAACAGATGTAACAGTAACAGAGATAACAGTAACAGGGGTAACAGTTACAGAGATAACAGTAACAGATAACAGTAACAGACATAACAGTAACAGAGATAACAGTAACAGAGATAACAGTAACAGAGGTAACAGTAACATATAACAGTAACAGAGGTAACAGTAACATATAACAGTAACAGGGGTAACAGTAACAGAGATAACAGTAACAGAGATAACAGTAACAGGGGTAACAGTAACAGAGATAACAGTAACAGGGGTAACAGTAACAGAGATAACAGTAACAGGGGTAACAGTAACAGAGATAACAAAAATATAGATAATAGTAACATACATAACATTAACATAAATAACAGAAACGCATATACATGTAACAGTAACAGAGGTGACAGAACAGAGATAACAGCAACAGAAGGTGAAAGTAAAAGTGGCAACAGTAACAGAAATAACTGTACCAGAGATAACAGTAATAGATGTAGCAGTAACAGAGATAACACACATCAGAGATAACAGTAATAGAGGTAACAGTAACCGTAACAGAGATTACAGTAACAGAGGTAGCGGTAACAGATAACGGTAACAGAGATAACAGTAATAGAAGTAACAGTAACAGTAACAGAGATAACAGTAACAGAGGTAGCGGTAACAGATAACGGTAACAGAGATAACTATAACATAAATAACAGTAACAAAGGTATTGGTAACATGAATAACAGTAATATAGGTAACAGTAACAAAGATAACGATGACAAAGTTAACTATAACTTATAACAGAAATAACAGTAACAGAAACAGTATCAGTAACAGGAACAACAGTAACAAAGGTAACAGTAACCGAGATAACAGT
This sequence comes from Aplysia californica, assembly GCF_000002075.1. Taxonomy (NCBI): domain Eukaryota; kingdom Metazoa; phylum Mollusca; class Gastropoda; order Aplysiida; family Aplysiidae; genus Aplysia; species Aplysia californica. The sequence continues at coordinate 318,503 of NW_004797479.1, read as the reverse complement.
AACAAAGATAACAATGGCGGAGATAACAGTAACAGATTTAACAGTAACAACAGGGGTAACAGAGGTAACAGTAACAGAGATAACAATGGCAGAGATAACAGTAACAGATTTAACAGTAACAACAGGAGTAGCAGGGGTAACAGTAACAGAGATAACAACGACAGAAATAACAGTAAAATATCTAACAGTAACAGGGATAACAGAGGTATCAGTAATATAGGTAACAGTGGGTCGGTGGGGTATACTGTAAGATGATAACAACAAAGATAACCGATTT
>NW_004797479.1:315749-317623 GCF_000002075.1 Aplysia californica | reverse complement strand
TCCCCATTGACAAACACACACACGCACACACACACACACACATACACACACATTAGCGCACATAAACACACGCACATAAACACACACACACACACACACACACACACACACACACACACACACACACATACATGCTCATACATAAAACACACAAACAACATACAAACTCACACCAACTTATGCTCACATAATAACCTTCTCATAGTTGCACAATGCACGTGACTGAACGTGCATGCATACGCTCATACTAACACAGTGGGTGGTTGGCGGGTGCTCGGGTGTGGTTTGCTTCTTCTTTCCTATGACACATCTATCGTCCGTATCTCCCTTCTTCTTTTTTATGTTTTTCTTGTAACGCCTCTACTTTCTGGCGCTCATATGAAGTTATGCAGTTGCGAGCGCGTAAAACCTCTACTAAAACAAGCATACTAGCACAACACGATCTGTGACGATGAGCACATCACAACAATACATTTTACGAACAAAACAATATAATTCATGAATAAACATGTGGCTTGTTCACTTTCGTTTGGCTGCAGTTAAATCAGGAAAAAAACAAATAATTGTTTAGCCCTATCCCTCCGTCGTGTTTAACCATCGTATCCATACGGCATGGGGAACTTTGTACCACCTTTTTCCAAAGAGGAAATTTACTCGTTAATCCGATCCGAACGCTTTCATTAGCAGATTTTTAAAAAGAAATACAGAATGTTTCAAAGTGATCTTCGCACTAGAAGTTTTCTAAAATGTGAAGAATACAACCCCGGGGGTACAAAATGACCCGAGGGCGTACGGATAGGGTTAATCATCTCGGGCCTTTGCAAGCGGGTCTAAAAGGTGGATGGCCAACATAACCCCTTTAATAGAGACAGTTAATGCACAAGAATGTTCAGACATCTTTTCTTTGGTGTTAGTCACGTTAGCCTAATGTCGCTTTAAAAGTATTAAGTGATTTGCAGCATATCGCTACCTTAGAATTACACAGTTCTATCTGCTCAGTGCCTACTTTTGAGATATGCAACATCAGGAATGTTGAGTTTCACAACCTGTAAAGGTTTTCCGAATGCAATTTTTTGAATATCTTGATAATGACTCAGAACAATCTTACGATGTTGATAGAGTAGATAAAGTATTGATTTCTGATCTCATGTTCTTAGTAACTCAAAAATGGCCAAAATGTCCGATAGATAGAACTATGGAATTCTATGGCATGGTAACGATAGATCTATATATATATATCGAGCGAAGGTAGGGTGGTGTCGGTGTCTCAAAGGGAACAATAATTTGCAGGCTTGACTACAGCAAATCGTTTATTGTAGTGATCATGCGCATGCGCCGAAAGGGCGGTACCGTGTTTCAAAAAGGGCCATGCGAAGAAACTTTTTAATGACAGACGAAAGAGTTTTTGTTTATTTCAATATGTTTGGTCGCTGGCTTACAGGAGTGTAATAATTATGCAAATTTGCACATGCGTAAGTACCACATCCATCATTAAACTAGAATTTGTTTGTTTTTAAACGCAGAAAAACGAAAGCAATGATGAACTATTAAGAACGAGTGTAATAGTATCCAGCTTCAATAAAGAAAGAAACACTGATCAGGTATATTGTACGATTTTATTCTTTTGTAAGATTAAATGATGAGGGAAGATGGTGGGTTAGTGGGTTGGTGGGTTACGGTTGATGGGTGGGTGGGGGGTTGGTGAGCTGTTTGTTGATGGTGATGAATGCATAAAAAGCTTTCAACTAAGTGGAGAGTACTTTCTTTGAGTGCTTATAAAGCTGACGATTGAGAGAGACAGAGACAGAAAGAGAAAGAGAGAGACAGAGACAGAGTGACAGAGAGAGAGAGAGAGAGAGAGAGAGAGAGAGAGA
>NW_004797479.1:311072-315033 GCF_000002075.1 Aplysia californica | reverse complement strand
AGTGGTAGTAGTAGTAGTAGCTGTTGTTGTTGTTTTTCATTATGGTGATGATGTTGTTGTTGTTGTTTTTGTTTTTGTTTATGATGATGATGATGTTTTTGTTGGTGGTCGTGGTGAATGGCGTTGCTATCGTCGATGACGATAACGATAATCTTGATAATAATGCCGATATTGATGATGCTGTGATGGCAGATGAAGCTAATGACGATCTGTCCCCGTTGTTTTATGCAAGAAAAATTCAGAAATTATGCAAAATGAGCCCAAAAAAGTGAAATTATGTGATTCTGTTAACTTTAACAAAGAATAATAAAGGAAAATAATCAGGAATTATGCACAAAAATTAATCAAATTTTAATTGTGCTAAATTAAGCGGGGTGCATAAAACCACAGGGACAGGATGATGAAGTATTTGATGCTTTTGCCGTCTCCTTCCACGCTATCAAGATGATCTCTCCTCTCTCAGCGAACACTCCCAGAACAGTCTCACCGGCTTATACACTGCCCACAGCTACAACAGACTTCAACATTAAGTAGTTAAGGATCACTTGGTGGGTGGTTGGCGGGTGCTCTGGTGTGGTTTGCTCCTTCTTTCCTTCTATCAAACATTTATCGTCTCTATCTCCTCTACTTCTTTTTAGTTTTTGTTACTCCATTGTAACACCTCTAATCTTCGGCACTTATATGAACTTACTGTGTTCCTAGTGCCGCGAAGCTCTTACTAAAAAAAAAAAAGGACCACTTGCAAATTGGCTAAAATTCCCAGAGGATTTCCGTACTGCACCAGTAGGTGGTTTTGTCCCTTTATGAGACATTGCAGTAGATCCGCATTGTTAATCCGTTAACACTTTCAGGGCAAAAAAAAAATTGAAATATTCCTTGCTGTCTTTTTTGTTCGGATTGTTAGAAACCACGGCTGTCTCTCAAGGAGGTCCTTAACTTAATATGTTCAAGTCTGTAGCTGGGCTGAGACACAAAGCTGCACTCGAGAATTATTGCGTTATATTGTCAGTTAGTCAAAGGGTGAGCGGGTTACCTTTTGTAAAAAAAAATATAAGGGAGGCTGGAAGTTGGACCAGGTCAACAAGTAACTCTTAAGAACATACGGAAAGCTATATCACACTATTTTACAAGCACACAATTTTCTCATCTCTTTCTTTTGTTGAAATATCACAACCTCCTCTATCACCCCGCTCTTATATAACCTCTTTATTTTGTACTTAATACACATCACTCAGTGTGCGGTTGGCAGGTGCTCTGGTGTTGTTTGTCTTTCTTTTCTATCAAACATCAATAGTACTTATCTCTCTTCCTTCTTTTTATGTTTGTCACTCTCTTGTAACACCTCTAATCGTTAGCACTTCTATTACCTTATTGTGTTGCGAGCTCTGTAAAATTCTTACTAAAACTACACTAAAACATCGCTCATATGACCTTATACAGCTGCGCAAGCGATGGCAACCCTCACGAAGCACACAATTAAATACAAGTAAACATTAACCTGAGTAGAAATGAACACCCCATGCAATACACATGTCGTCTGATGACAGGCAAGGTGGACTGGCCTGGGGTGTATGATTTCTTTTATATATGACTGTAAACAACCGAGAGATGCCGTGAGTCAGCTGAAAGGGCGCGCGGTATTCTAACCATTCACATTGTATTCTGAGTGTTCTAATCGTTCAAATTGTATTCTAAGCGTTCTAATCCTTCAAATTGTATTCTAAGCATTCTCATCGTTCATATTGTATTCCAAACGTCACCTTGTATTCTATTCTAAGCGTCACATTCTATTCTAAGCGTCACATTGTATTCTAAGCGTCACTGTGTATTCTTAGCGACACATTGTATTTTAAGCTGTATTCTACGCCTAAGCGCGTATTCTAAGCGTCACATTGTATTCTAACCGTCACGGTGTATTCTAAGCGTTCACTCTGGTCACATAAACGGTCGGACGAGTGCCGCTAACTTTGATTCGGACATTTTCTCCTGGAATAACCGGTCGAAAGCCTCGCTCTGGGCCGCGGAGAACCAGTCCCTCCAGCCGCCCACCTGGCCGGCCCTGAGGACGCTACTGGCACCGTTCTTGAAGTGTTTACTGCCCTGCTCCGCCATCTTGGTCTTGCTCAGCACGGCCTTCATGTGCGAGAACTCCGTAGCCCTCGCGATCTCCTCCGCCAGCGAGTCCGGCCGGGCCAAGAACCGACACAGACGCCCGATCTCCGCCGCGGGCTCCCGCTTGAGCCGTTCGTAAACCAGCACGTGCACCGGGCACCCGGGGAACTGACCAATGAACGCCTCGGCAGCGCTCACGTGGTCCCACCAGGCGCCCCAGGGGAACTCTCCGGCCATCTGAAGGTCGAGGAACTGCGACCAGGTTCCGGAGAAGCGGCTCCGCTCGTGGGCGAGACTGACGCTGAAGTTGTACAGGGACACCAGCACGTCTTTCGGGTTGCGCATTACGTAGATGACCTTGACCCCTTGCTCACGCACCTGGACCGGCAGGTGGTGCAGGCGGTAGTGCGAGGTCATGTTGCGCGGGGAGGGCAGGGAGTCGAGTCTCTCTTGGATATTTTCACCGAGATATTCCAGCAGCCGGGAGTAGAAGTGATCCTTCTCGAAGTCCACCCTCTGGTGGAGGATCATGTTGACCACCTCAAACGTCCAGTGGTTTCCTGACCTGGGAAAACCCACTGTGATTACGTCATCGGGCCTCAGTGTCAAGTGACCCACCCGCTGTTGATGACGCAGCAGGTCAGGGGAGATGGAGAATTGGAAGTAATTGATCTCACCGAGCCGCAGTATATCCATGCCCTCTAACCCCGTCACCTTTGCCCCGACCATGCACGTCTGGGTGTTGTCATCACACTCTGTGTTTGGGGACATGATGCAGGATGTGGTGGTCACGTGGTCTGAGCTGCAGCAGGTGGGCGGTTGTTGGTCAGCCTGAGTCGTGTCTGGACTCTGGTCGTGAGCTACTTCCCCGCACGTGCGTGAGTGACCACAGTCTGGACTGGCCTGCGCCTGGCCGGTGGTCGTGGGGTCAGCCATGGCGGAGGTGAGGAGACGCACACTGGAAAGACGACTCTGACCTCCAGGGGTCATGAGCTGGGCGGCTTGCGGGTGGTGTTCCCACAGGCCCCACTGTAGGCTGCACGGGAACGCCAGGCGGACATGAGCCCCCTCTTTTTGTTTAAATGTCGGTGGGGGGTTTTACGACCCCATCGATATATGTAGTGAAGCCTGTCTTCTTCTGAGAGTTACGCGATATTATAGAAGGGGAAAGTTGGGAATATGGTTGGGTGGAAAAGGGCGAGTTTTTTTCCGGGGAGAGGTTGGGGGGTGGTGGTGCAGTTTTGGCAGATCAGTGCGTATGGATACTCTCCAGGTTTTGAAACTGCTCAGCGGAGCATGTCACGGGCTCTTGTTTCTTTCTTGAAGAAGTCAGCACAACATCGTGTGCTGGTTGATCTCGCCAGTCTGTGGGGCGCCGTTGTCTGTGAGTGCACGTCTGTGGTGTACACTGCCGTCTGGGGACACACGAGGGGACATGCTCAAGTAACATCATGCTCACTACATCTACTATATAGCAAACTAAGTTTAGTTTCTTAGCTTTAGTAGAGGTTTAACGGCGCTCGCAATTGAATTAGGTCATATGAGCTCCAGAAGATTACAGGTGTTACAAGAGAGTAAGAAACATAAAAAGAAGAAAGGGAGATAAGGACGATAGATGTCTCATAGGAAAGAAGAAGCAAACCACACCAGAGCACACGCCAACCACTCACAGACTCAAGTTACATCATACCGACTAGATCTACTATATCGCAAACTAAGTGATAACTGAAGCAAGAGAACTGATGGGAACAACACATAATTATGTCCCTGTTGTGGCGGCAATCTGTTGTTGTTTGTTTGTCCGTTTGCTGCCTCTCTGGTTACTATACCCAGGTAATAATAATAATAA
>NW_004797479.1:308833-310334 GCF_000002075.1 Aplysia californica | reverse complement strand
TCTATTATTATTTTATTATTACTAATAATAATAATAATAATAATAATAATAATAATAATAGATTGCATTTATATAGCGCCCTATCCTATACTAGTTTAAGCTGTGAGCGCTTTACATCAATCACATAATCATTCACACAAGAAACAAATATTTCACACAAACAAGAAAAACCAGTTCAACCGCATGAAACTTTAGGACCCCTACTTAAAGGTTAGGAATGTTTATGTGGTAGAAGCCAGGGCTTGGGTTGTGGGTGAGTCGTAGCGTAGACGCTGGATAGGAAGAAAGTAGATACTTTGGTGTGTGCCGTCTTAGTTACTTAAACTACAGTTCTTGAACTCTGTACCTGTTTCAATTTCATAAGCATACTCTTATGAACCCACACAAGGACACCACACTCCTGCACTACTTTCAGAGGTGAACAATCAGATGGTTTGATCATCTGACACGTATGGCACCCCACCATTGCCAGTAAATCGTACTACAAAAAATATCGGGGTACAAGGAAAGAAGAATACCAAGGAATACCTGGATGGATCGAGAGTGTGAAAATTACCCTGAAAACATACGACATTCCACACAGCTAGGCCATCCAACTTGTTAGAGATAGAAAGCTCCTTCTCCCCTCAACCCCCTAGGGCTCTAGAGGTACAAGAAGACGGATAAAGTAAAGTAAGGAAGGCTAACTTTTTTCAGTTTAGTAAATGTTTTACGGTGCTCGCAACGGCATAAGGTCAAATGAGTGGGCGAGTCCTAACCCTATCCGTTCGCCTTGCGGTCATTTAGTATCCCCGGGGTTGTATTCTTCACATTTTAGAATACTTCTAGAGGGAAGCTCTCCTTGAAACTTTCAGTATTTCTCAAAAATTCATTTTAACTGACTACTACGCAAAGCGTGTGGATCGGATTAACGAGTAAATTAATTTTTCTCTTTGGAAAGTGGTGGCACAGAGTTCCCTACCTCGTATGGATACAATAGTAAAACACAACGTACGGACAGGTTTAAAAAGAGAAAGAATAAATGTGATCTCCACACATAAGGACCTGGCCAGACATTACAGAGTCGTCTCCTTTTGATACCCGGGGTGGGGGGGTGGGGGTGGGGAGAGGGGTATTGAGAGAGTTTTGCGACACTCGTAACTGCATACGTTTATATAAGCGGTGGACACAAGTTTGTTGTTTTCACATTAAGTATTTTCTTCAGTTATGGTGGTAGGAGGAAGCCTACTCGTATCGATTGAAGGGCCAACAAGGCATCTTCAAATTTAACGTGCACAACTTGCACACGGGACCTCAGAGATTTTTTCGCCCTAATTCGATAAGGCTAAGCGTTCGATTTTACCTACAATAAGATCAGGGGTGTGGCTGAAAGACAGCAGTAAAAAAGAGCCAGGAGGAGCTGTAGAAAGAGCCAGGAGGAGCTGTAGAAAGAGCCAGGAGGAGCTGTAGAAAGAGCCAGGAGGAGCTGTAGAAAGAGCCAGGAGGAGCTGTAGAAAGAGTC
>NW_004797479.1:305803-306899 GCF_000002075.1 Aplysia californica | reverse complement strand
AGGGGAAGAGGAGAGGGGGGTGGGGTGGGGATGGGGGTGGCGGAGTTGTTTTACACGTATTTTGTTTAAGTTATAATAAAAATTTTACAGCGCATGAGGGACAAATAGGTCATAATTTAAACGCCGAACTTTCGAGGGGTTACAAGAGAGTAGCAAAAAAAAAAGAAAAGAAAGGAAACATCGTGAGGCAGCGCGGTGAAATCAGGCGCACGTCAAAATACAGAAATCGGAGAAAAGGTATTTTTTCCGCCAGTTTGGAAATTGTTATCGATTTTTTATTTTTTGGCTCAACGTCTTTTATGCCCATATAAAATTACATTTTCATGTGAATTGTACTGAAAAAAAACATTGATTAAAGATGTGCGGTAAGGAAGAAGGAGCAGGTTTGTTTGTTGTGGGGTGGAGAGTTGATTTGTCCAGAAAAGCGCCCTCATCCCACCCACCCACTAAACAGCCCGCCTAAATTTACGCAGCAGGGTCACCACCTTACAACCCATGCAGCCCCTCCCTCCCCTCTCCTCTCACTCCACCCCCGCACCCCCTACCCACCTTAATCCTTGACCGGTCTGCAGTCTAGCCAGTATTTACCTTTCACCCTGTAATAATAGAGGTGGGCAAAATCCGGACAATCTATCCGGATAACCGGATAACTCTCAATGAAACATTATCCGAATTCAGACTCTTATCTCTCTTTCCTGATCCGTTTTCCGAGGTGGCTGCACCCATTTGTTGAAATGGTTTTTACACATTCTTTGTGCCTTCAATCAACGTTTTTCAGTCAATTCCACACAGAAGTTAGTTCTTTAACGAGCATTAAAGGTGTTGAGCCAAAAAAAAATTTTTTTAATCGATAAAAATGCACAAACCTGCGGAAAAATGGCAGTTTCTTCCCTTTGATTATTTTGACGAGAGCCTGATTCCACCACGTTGCCTCACATATTATCATTTGCCGAAGAGGTGCACTGGCATATTATCCGGATTATGCTAAAGCGACTCATTGCCCAGCCCTGCCCTGTAACACTCTCCCCCTCCCCCTTCCCCTCCCGCCCATCCCTCCTACTCCACTTCCTCCTCCAGCACCGTGTATTGACTGCCT
>NW_004797479.1:303864-305290 GCF_000002075.1 Aplysia californica | reverse complement strand
GCGGGAATGGACAGGGCTCTTGACCACTGGCCGCTACATGACGCTATGCTGGACAGACGGACACATATCACTTCCCTAAAATTGGTCGCTTTTAAGCACAAGCGGGCTATCCCATAAAATGCTGTTTTGAGTAAATCGAAGGTAAAGTTTCTGCCCCTTGTTCAGTTTCTTTAAAAGACAAGGAGACTTTTCTCTGTAACCAAACAAATATACCCAATAATGAAACGAAATTTCTCCTATAGGTAGGACAATGCCCACTTTTGGTGTAGGTCAAGGTTGCTGGAAACCGCTGATATATGGGTTAGCCCGCTTGGCCTTAAAAGCGACCTATTACAAAGTTCTATCTGCTCAGTACCTAATTTTGATAAATTTGACGTAATATCTTTTTTTTAAAGTTCCACAACATATTATATTGTCAAGCTTTTTCGAATGCAATTCTCTGAATATCTTGATAACTAATCCGAATAATCATAAGATTTGGATAGAATAGAGCATACTATTATTATAGAACATATATTTGTTTCTCACCTCATGGTATTAGCAACTTAAAACGGCCAAAAACGTTATATTATTATAGAACGGGGGAGAAGGGCGGAATTCTGCGCAACTGTTTGTAGTTGTCGTTCTTTCTCTCTACTCTCGATATGGCTTGGGCCAATGTCAAAGTCAAGGCCACATTTACGTGTGTACGCATACATACACACACACACACACATACACACACACACACACACACACACACATATACACATACACAATCACATCTATACACACATGTGAACACACGTACACACATTCACATCTATACCCACATCCACACACACTCACAAACACACACACACACAAATACACACACACACACACACACACAAACATACACACACACACACAAATACACACAAAAAAATATACACATTCACATCTATACACACATCCATACACACACACACTAACACACACACACACACACACACACACACACACACACACACACACACACACATGCCAGACGCATGACTTATAAAGCTTGTAAACAGAAATCGCAAGTATACTCTTCAACATCTCTGTTACAGCGCTAGACACCCCGTTAGTCCCAGTAGGTGAAAGCCGTCTCGCCTCAGAGATGGCCTAGAGTGTTTCAAATGTGCACTGTCCAAGTGGCGTAAATCTCATCTCAACTTTGGAGGTAGACGTAGGTGGTTGGCAGGTGCTTTAGTGTCGTTTGCTCCTTTGGGTGTAACTTTTGTAACGTCTACTGCCATTGTTAACGACAAAAGACAAATTTCTCCCTGTGAGATGAATAAAGATTGCCATTGTCATTGTCATTTAAATCTATCCTATCAAACATCTATCGTCCTTATCTCTCCTTCTTTTTTGTGTTTGTTACTCTCTCTCTCTCTCTCTCTCTCTCTCTCTCTCTCTCTCT
>NW_004797479.1:295849-302255 GCF_000002075.1 Aplysia californica | reverse complement strand
GAGAGAGAGAGAGAGAGAGAGAGAGACAGACAGACAGACAGACAGACAGACAGACAGACAGACAGAGGGGCCTTGTGTAAAGATAAATATCAAAGTCGGTCAGGTTGTGCCCCAGTGGTAGCTTTTGCCCCTCCGTGGAGGAAAATCTGACGCTGCCCGACTCAGGTCCGACTGCTATCGATTGTTAGTGTACACTGGACATGTTTTAAGTTTTAGTAGAGGTTTTACAGCGCTCGCAACTGCATAAAGTCACATGAGCGCCAGTATATTAGAGGTATTACAAGAGAGTAGCAAACATAAAAAAGAAGGTGGGATAAGGACGATAGATGTTTGATAGGAAAGAAGAAGCAAACCACACCAGAGCACCCGCCAACAGCCACTGGACATAAGAGAGTTCTTCCACAACAGTACAGCCAAGCACCAGCCGTCCCGGCGTCAGAGAAAATGAGCAATTGTGAAAGTTATACATATTATATGTATTTATTTCATACAGCATTAAATTCTGACCCGGACCATGGTATAATAATTTTTGACATACATTACATCATATTTTATTATTTCTTAAACCGTCGTTGCGTAACTGTGAGATCGTCGTTTTCCCGTATACTGGTGACCTTCAGGCCTGGGGGCAATGTAATGTAAAAAAGGACGAAACAAAATTTTGGCCAAAGATCACTGCTCGTTCGGCATTTTCTTTTATACCGATGGTGGTGTATCTCTGACGGCGGAATAATTCGGAGATGTCTCCGACGGAGATAGACCAGTCAAAATGCTTTGTGTCTCTAGACGAAGTAAAAAAGTCAGGGGGGTTACAGGAAGGCAGGCCCCCTTATTTTAACTCATAATTGATATGTTGCAGTTAAGTTTGAAATTTTCTTGAAAATAATTTATTTGCGAGAGTTTAAGTGTCTTTTTGTGTGATCTGCAGCAAGCTATACGCAGTTTAACCCCACAAAGCTGTGCATCTGTGCGCGTGAGTGCGTCTCCGAATAGTTCCTGGGTGCTCGCCGCAGACGTCTCCCAATATCTTCTGCCATCTCTGACGACGGACTAGTATGAGGTGTAGGCCACCAATGACAGTTGGTCACTGTCGCCAAAATGCAAATATGGCCTTGTTCACAAACAAACACCCCTTGGGTATGATCAACCAGGATTACAAAAAAAGCACAATTTAATGTGTCTTTAGTTTTAGTAAGAGTTTTACGGCACTTGCAACACAATAAGGTCATATAATATGTGCAGAAGATTAGATGTGTTACAAGAGAGTAACAATAACGAAAAAGAAGGAGGAGAGATCAGAATGATAGATGTTTGATAGGAAAGAAGGAGCAAACCACATCAGAGCACCCACCAACCACCCACTTAATGTGTCTTTCGCTCTTTTTTCCCCGTGTTCTGACAGTGAGTATTGACAAGGGCAAATAATCTGGGGGGTTAGAACAAACAAGAGCAAGAAAAAAACAGATGAGATGGGGTGGGGGTGGGGTGGAGGGGTTCATCAATTTAGGAGAGAAATTTATAATATAATCACTGCTTTTTACTGTCAGCCAGATGTTCACCGATTAACGTCCTACATGTGCAAGTTCGCTGTCCAGCCATTTGTTGACGTCATGACTTCGCGACGATGGTTATAGTGTCGTAGTTTGTCTTGTTTTGGTAACTGTTTTACGGCACTTGCAACTAACTGCATAAGGTCGTATGAGCGCGCGGGACACATTAAACTTTTTCAGTTGTTAAGAAATTTTGAATTGTGCCCGGGTGGCGGCCGAAGCCTGCTCTTATCGATTTTAGACCACCAAGGGATCTTTAAAGCGCAACTTGCACACGGGCCACCCTTCGTACACAGACGTAGCAGAATGTGGCTCCTCTTGAGAGAAAGCTCTATGGCAGTCTCTCAGAGTTGAAGCGAACTGCACAGTTTGTGCGCGACATCGGACTGACTTTATAGCTGCTGTCATTGAGAATGAGGGAGAAAAAGAAGAAGCAAACGTGCCCTCCGAGATTTCTTGCCCTTGTCCGGGAAGGCTGGATATTGATCTTTCCAACCAGATTTATAATTTGTCTATCATGTCACTGATAAAGATCAACCATCTTTCTAGTACAATTGAACAATCATACTGCGTTATGAAAATAACCTTTTTAGTCCAACTTAAGAATTGGACGTTTGAGGCAACATGTAATCTTGCTTTATACGATTTCTTTACGGCTTAAAGTTTCGATCGCTTATGACAATATTATCTGCCAGATTCAAACTGTCCTTGTCTCTTCTCGGTGATATGAAACGACTCCGTGCTTCCCTAACAACTGGGAACCAAAATCCAACCTTTGTGAAAGCGAAAACAATAAATACAAGAGGAGTTGTTAAGCAAAAAAGAAAGACCAAATTAATTATTGAAAAGCTTCTGCCGCTGATGCCTCTGTTAAGACAATAGACAGGTATTTTGGGTGAACATCCCAGAGTCTGAGAATAGCAGAGACCTTTGAAACAACTAAGACTGACTTGCAGTTAACAACCTACAAACCCGTGCACAATATCACAGTTCTGCTTCAAGTACTTGTTTCCTATTATGTCGATATGAAGTTTTTAAAAAATGTTCCTATAATTTTTAATGCGGCGTAACATTTGTTGCATTTCGAATTAATCTTTTGTCTGGCACAATCAAAGTTGCATTTATTACGACAGTTACAAGCCTATGTAGAAGGTAAATGAGGAAATAAATAAATTCTTTAAACACAAACACCAAACTTTATATTATGTAATATTTAGATATTTAGTCGGTGGTCTCTTTTTAACATTTATAGCCACATGTACAGTCACCATTGTCCAGGATGTGTCATGACCTGACCATCACCCACGCTCGTAACAATGAGGTGAAATCAGACGCTCGTCAAAATAAGGAAATCAAAGAAACCGGTATTTTTCCGTCCCTTGAGCAGTTGTTTTGTTTGTTTGTTTGTCTATTTGTTTGTTTTTGTTGTTGTTGTTGTTTTGTTTTTTTGGTTTTTTTTTTTGGGGGGGGGGTTGTTCAATACCTTGCATGTCAATTCAAAACACATTTCTATGTTGATTTTCTCCAGATAACGCTTGATCAAAGACACAAAACAATGGTAAATCATTTCCAATTTCCAAGAACAATCAAGCTTCTGAAGTCACAATGCTTGGGCAGTCATTTTCTCGCTAATCTTACTACTATTTGGCGAACCCCTCGACTTTCTTCAATAGCAATTATAGGGTGACCCCCCTATAAAATTATACAACTTTTGGGGTAAATATTTTCCTCCATACTGAAGTTTTGTGCTTCATATTTGTACACAACATTTGGAAGTGAAAAGGGATTTGTCTGATATTCATTTTAGATAATTGTACAGAATAGTTTTGCTCTGCATAGCGCGTAAAAAAAAACCTAACCCATTTTCAGCTCTGTCCCCATTTTTGTAGCATGACGCACTAGTTCGCATTAGGCCTACCATTAAAAGTCCCAACGATCACGCCACATTGCAAACTACAGTAGTCTACAGGTCGACAGAGGTTTGCAGATAGTTTTTCTCAAGTTTCCTTTGCCCGCTATCATGGTTAAGATTAGTAACGAGCTGAGAGCTTTTTGTATTGAATATTTCCTCACCACCAACTCATTTCGTAAGTTCAGCACAACTTACAGTAACAATTATTAAAGTGCCCTTAATCCCCTCTTTGATGTCAAGGGTGGTAATGGACCATCAGTTAGGACCTGTCGAGAATCAGAACAAAAAATTCCGAGTCAAAACGACCACTACAGATCAAACACACCCTCTGCGCCCATTTAAATGTCACACGCGAGCACAATTCGGAAGATGAGCCACATCAGACGTCTGTCGGTAGACGATGTCTGCAGAGAGGACTTTCCTACATCTCAAGGGTCTGCATTTTGAAGGCAGATCTTCATCTACGACTGTATCATTTTCCTGTTCGCGAAGCTGACATTAATCAGAGGATAGCAATGTGTTCATGATTCCTCGATCGTCTTGAAAAGCGTGAACATTCCTCTATGACATTTGATTCGTTGGCAAAGTCCAATTCACCTTTTAGGATATATTAACTTCACAAAAATGTCTTTTTGGCCCCCCCCCGACACACACACTACTGTCTCTAGAAGGAACTCCATACTGTAAGGTGTACAGTGTGTGTAGCTATGAGTAATGAGTACTCATGGTTGGGTGGATCTTTGTGTTTGGCCACCACTGAACATTACGAACGACACGTTAAAATGTGATGAGTCCATAGGAAGACATATAGAGCACTACTAGATCTAGTTCTCGTAATTCTAGAATCATCTTTTCTCTCTAAAACTGAAAGAGAAGAGAAATATATTACCCTTTACATGTTACAGGCAATGGCGGAGGGTGGACCAAGATTTGGGTGGGACTTAGGTTTCTTCCGCTTCTTTACCACCAAAAAGCTAGCAATAAGAACAAACAGTGATGATTTTTCTATACTCACGGCAAGCCACAGCGTTTTGAGAACCATTCAAACGAGAAGAGTCACATTTGTCTTCCATCTCTTTGTTCTACGTTAAATTCTTCTGAATGGTGGGGACGAAGCCGTTTCACCTCCAAATTAGTTTTTATCTGATGAAAAAGTTGCCTCCAACGTGGTTTGATGTAATAAATAACTGTTAAATCTCAGCGGCACAAACACACAGCACTCCAAACACATACCGTCTATGAGGTGAATTGGGTCGTGTTGTTGCGGGGGAAATAGAACGCGCCTAACAAAGGCCCAATGGGCGCATAGAGGTAACTGTGTCACTGGGGGAAAGTGTGTCGTAAACTTTCACCCCATTGTCAGGGCTGGGAGAGCGTGTGCCCTCTGTGCAGTGTTATTTTTTAAAAAGTCTTCTACCTTTTTACAAGAAGAATTTCATTAAAAACGGGCGTGGAAACGGGCTTCTTCTTTCTGAGCCTTTACGGCATTTGATTGGCTGTTAGGTTAACTATAGTTGTAAGCAGTGACAACAATGATTGGATAAACAGGCAAGCCGCCAAGCTGATCACTGTGTGTTCATTGCGTGCGATCATAACGGTTTCAATAATTGCTTATTTCGTTATTTAAGAAACTTTCATTAACTAAGGGAAGAGTTGGAGTGGGGAGGGGTGTGGGTGGGTGGGGGGAGGGTGCACAAGCCCGTAAGCCCTTCACTACACACCGCCACAGGTTACAGGGATGGAAAGATTAGGTTTTAAAAAGAAAGAAAGGAGGAAATAGCCAAACCAATCATTAACCCTCCCTAAATTATAAGATTTGTTTAATTGGTGCATTTTGTGTTTATACATTATTTTTATGAAAGCCATTTCCGTGTTCGAAAACAAATTTATTATTCTTTATGAGTTATATGTTAAACATATTTCCATTTGAATGAAGTTTATCTGTTCCAACTTGCAATATTTTAGTACAAATTTTGTCCGAGACATTCAGAAAAATAATGTTGTACAGGTTTTTTTAAATAATTTTTTTTTTTGGGGGGTTATCACCCTGTTTCTCGACTTCTCAAGACAGATAGGTACTTTTTCCTTCAAAAGCAAGGCAAAAGGATAGGCTTTACCATTATACCAAAACCTTCGTATACTCAAAAATGTACGAGCTCCTGATTGCACTTAATCGTGACTCAATTCGCTTGTGTAAAGGAGAAAGACGACCGGCATCATTCGTCATTTTTTGCTTACAACACATGGCCCATGTATACTACGTGCAAACGTACGGTTAAGAGAGAACGACAAATGTCAAATAACTTTGTTGTTTTTTTCTCTCACAAAATATCAACTAAGCAGACTTTTGAAACAGATTTATGAACAGTTAGACCAGATATCAGCTAAAGAACCGCTAATAAGAATTAAGAATAGATCAGTTATAAGGTGACACAGATTTTTTTGTTGCTCCAGGAAAATTTTCATTTGCCTCGGTATCGGCATGGGACTATTCACTGTGTTCCCAATACGAAGACAAAATTAAATGGTTAGTAGCTTGATGTCCCCACGTTCCGACAAGTTACAGGCGACATTGCCCAAGACAGCCACCCATTGCTCAGGAGAAAAGCCGTTAAATTGTTTTACACAGGTGGACATCTTGAACAGTGGTAGCATAATTTGAACATAATTTAAAAAAAAAAAAAAAAATAAATGAAAGGGCCGAAAATGGAAAGTGTGTGTCTTGGACAGGTGGCTGATAGATCCAGGTTTGACTGTAAAAGGATGCCAGATTCGCTCCCCTTTCAGACCAATCTCCACCCCTCCCCCATTTTGTCCGGTATCGATTCATAACCTCCCCTCCCCCCCCCACACACACTTTTCAACAATTTGTAGGTTGCCATAGAATATTCTCTCACCCCTCCCCGTCTCTCTCTCTCTCTCTCTCTCTCTCTCTCTCTCTCTC
>NW_004797479.1:293469-295010 GCF_000002075.1 Aplysia californica | reverse complement strand
CTACTACTTTTACTACTGCTCTACTACTACTACTACTACTACTACTACTACTACTACTACTACTACTACTACTACTACTACTACTACTACTACTACTACTACTACTACTACTACTACTACTACTACGAGGAATATTTTATCAGTCAAAGTGTGACTATGGGCGATGTATATTCAAAGGAGAATATTTCTTAAAGAGGAATGGAAGAAAAAAGATTGAGATGACGTGTGGCTTCTGTCAAGCCCAATGAGACAAATTCTAGCAGAGCAGAAATAAACATGTTTTGAGCATAAAAAGGCTTCATCCATATTCTGGCTTTTGTCTTTGCGCCAGTATAACGGTGATGTACTTTAGTATAAAGGCAGGCTACTAAATGGTCACTTTTAAGGACATGCGGGCTAACCCAGATTTCGGAGGTTTCCAGGAATCTTGACCAACACCAAAAGTAGGCATTGCGCTATCTATTGGAGAAGTTTGGTGCCATCGGTGCGTACATTTGTTTGGTAATAGAGAAAACTCTCCTTGTCTTTTAGAGAAACTGAACAAGGTGCAAAAACGTTACATTCGATTTTCTCAAAACAGCAATTTTCTTGATAGCCCCCTTGCGCTTAAAAGCGACCAAATCAAGCCCGAAAAAAATGTTGCTCAGTATTTAAGTTTAGTTTTCGTACGAGTTTTACGGCACTTGCAACAGAATAGGGTTATTATAAGTGCCGGAGATTAGATGTGTTACAAGAGAGTAACAAACACAACAGAGAAGGAGGAGAGATCAGAAAATTGATGTTTGATAGGAAAGAAGGAGCAAACCATACCAGAGCACCCGCCAACCACTTCTGTTCTTCGGAATTTAAATGAACTTATTGTGTTGTAAGTGCCGTAAAGCTCGTACGAAAACTAAAAAAGTAAATAGAACAGAAACACCGCGCGCAGACAAGAGAGTTGACCGACATCCACACAAGAAAACTGTCAGTTGCCCTGCACTTACATGTGGCTCAAGAACGCATTCCATTCTTCAAAATAAAAGCACAGGCTACTTAACTTACTCCAGCAAGAAACACAATGCACAGCATGCAAGAGCAACGCGGGACCACTTTGTATTCACGTCTCCAAAAGCGTAGAATAATTTACTTACTCAGGGAAGGAAAGTCTTGCACAATGCGGGAACACACAATAATAATAATATACTTCTTCCAAGAGCCATTGACACTTGCGGTGTGACGGTCGGTATCACGGTATGACGGTCGGTATCACGGTGTGACGGTCGGTATCACGGTGTGACGCTGTCACAATGAGACTGTGTCGTGTCCATGTGACGATATTGTGAGGAACTGAGGAAGTCGTACAAGAGCGTTGACTTTCCGGAGTGAAAGTTCTGGGGGTTGTTGTTTTTTGTTCTTTCTTTTTGTTCTTCTCTTTCCTCGCGTATCGGAAACAAACCCTGTGTGCCTCATCTACTCTTTACGTGATTAGCGATCGCCACTGACTGAGCCAATCTATGTGGGCCATCGGACACACACACACACACACACACACACACACACAG
>NW_004797479.1:277483-292141 GCF_000002075.1 Aplysia californica | reverse complement strand
CTCAGTTGAATTGATTTAACAAGCAAATATTCAGGTCTTAGGTTAATTTTAGACTCATTACTCGACATGACCAGGGGCATTTTTTGAGAGACACCTAAATACAAACATGTAATTTGAAGTTGAACTCAAAACTCACCAATTATTGGTACTTTTTAATTTCTAAAGTAGTAATTGAGTTAATGTCCTAATATGGGACGTCTGTTAATAGGGGGAGAGGGGGAGAGGGGGAGAGTGAGTGAGAGAGAGAGAGAGAGAGAGAGAGAGAGAGAGAGAGAGAGAGAGAGGGGGGAGAGGGGGGGGGGAGAAAGACAACGAGGGAAAAGGAAAGAGTGAGAGAGAAATAAAAAGGTAGACAGAGAAGTAGGCCGAGACAGAACAAAAAAGAGACAGAGACAGAGGGGCGAAGCGTCTAGATAATGAAACAAGCTGGGTACACATTCAATGAACGTACCTAGAATAATCGTAGATCATCAAGTCATTGTGAAACCAGTGCGCACGGCTTACGAACGGAAGCCTCACTTGTTCACAATGGCGTCTAAAAAGACGGACTTTCCCAAGATTAAATCTGAACGAAACTAATGAAAAACTGAACATTAAACTACAGTTATTTTAGGCTCCTCAAACAAAACTGTGCACCTTTTAAATGATTTTGAACCATCGTTATTTTTTTTCAAATTCGAAAGTAAAGTGGTTCGGAAGTTTGAGGGGGCAAAAGTGACAAACTTTCACAAATATAATAGACTAGCTGGGCTCCCTTTCGATGAGAGGAATGATCGGTGCATTAACATCAACTGAAAGTCATTGGTAAGAAAAGAAAACATGAGCCTAGATCATAGATGTACACTATAGGGGGTAACTCTATGGGCTAGATCTATACGGGTCGCACACTTAAAATAGTGCTCAGTATTGCGCGACAATGCGCGATAGGCTAGATCGAACGGAAGAACGACTTGAAATAAACAAACCTTGCGGATTTTTCTAAAATTACAGAGACAGAAGTGTCGGCCTACATAACCGATCGGCGAAAGAAAGAAATTTAGCTTTTTGCAGCAAAACTGTCTCAAAACTGAAAAAACGAAGAGCGTCATGATCTGGAGAATATTTTAAAGAATCTTTTGGCGAAATCCGCTTGTCGATCAATGCAGGCATTAAAAAGTCTTTTGAAAAGCAAAATTCGGCCACCACAAATAGATAATAGAAGAGATAATCACATCACTGCTTCCCTTCCGTGATTTGGGAACATCGTCACCGTCAAATACATGCCATAGCCTTGTACACAACACTCAAAACTGTTTCATTTCAACTTAATAAATTATACCCTGTCGACCCCTTTCCGATCACTTTCATTATACGGGGTGTTCATTGTGCATGGGATCGGGTAGGGTAGGGTCGTGTCTGGCCGATCACCCGACTCGTCGCCTGAAAATACACGCGTTTAAGATTGTTTATAAGGCAACGAGTCAGGCGCGATTGGCTTGTGTCACGATAGCCGCTTTGCGCTCTCAATTTGGCTAAGAAATAGAGCAGGGGGAAGAATTGATTCCGGAACCGATTCCCACGGTTAATGCTACGGAAGAAAAGTTCCGACCCTTTTTAACGTAAACCAACGGTTACCAGTCAGCTTAATCATTAAAATCTTTTTTTTTTTTTTTATGTATTTTTGAGAAATAAAAGTTGATGCTTCGTAGTGTTCTGAAATCAAGGTTATCCTAAATCCTGAGGATGCTCGGAGCCAACCAGGTAACCACCGGAAGAAATAACATCATTAGAAAATAAGTAATTGGGTTCGGAGTCGATTCCTTACGATTCCTAGCGCTCAATAATCGGGAACCTAGCTGCCCAGCACTATACTAGGAAACCGCCCCGAAATGACCCGACCCCCCAATGGCACCCCGTATTAGTTAACAGTCGCAGGCACCACAGGTTAACATTATGTAAGCTAACAATTCGTCGAGTCTAGCGAAAAAAGACGAGGGGAGCTGACTCCTAATTATCTCATGGCTGCTTTTGAGGCTTGTTTTTTGTTCTTGTTTTGTTTTTTTCGCCATTGACTTTTTACTGCCCTTATCAGCTCACGAACAGGTAGACAAATACAGCCAAATTAGAAACCAAATTGCTATAAAGTAATTTGTTATATTTTCATTTCTCTGCTTTCTTTGCCTTCTATTTGTGTATTCTCATTCTGAGGTTAAATTTGTTGTTGAAAAACCTTGAGACAATTATTATTCCCTCCTGGCGTTAAGAAGTTATGATTACATTTTAACCAAAGTGGAAATAGAGTCATTAAATGTAATATTTTTATCGCTTAATTTTGAGGGTGAATATATAATATGGGTAGAATATTCAGGATTTGTTTTAATTCACAACTGGGTGATGCTGCCTGGAATAAGAAATTTTGTGAAGTTCCCTTTGTGGGAAAGTCTTTCGTATCTGGCATCATTTCTACTTGGTTTTTTTTTTATCTCACTTTGAATACCCTTTCAAGCAAGTTAGCCTTTCACCCCTCGGCAGAGATGAGGAACTGGAGACACACACGCACACCCACCCACACACACACACACACACACACACACACACACACACACACACAGAGTTCGAACAGACAGACAGACAGACAGACAGACAGACAGACAGAGAAACGAGCAAGAGAGTGAGTGTGTGTGAAGAGAACAGAAGACAGAGATTGAGATATATAAATAAAATACGGGAGCAGGAGCAATAGATAGATAAATAGACAGAGAGATAGATAGATAGAAAGACAGAAGGAGAGAGACAGCCAGAGATAGAGAGAGAGGTGGGGGAGAGGCGGAGAGAGAGGGGGTGGCCAAGAGAGAGAGAGAGAGAGAGAGAGAGGGGGAGAGAGAGAGAGAGAGAGAGAGAGAGAGAGAGAGAGAGAGAGAGAGAGATACATTGTAAGCACTATAAGATCTAGGCTTTGTGGGCAGGTTATGACTAATGGATGATTCATCTAAACTGCCCCTGATAGAGTGGGACGCCCACTCAAAGTCTGGTCAGTTTCATCCCCGTTGTCAATATCGTCCCTGCTATTTCCACCAGTTGGATATTACTCTAATTTAACCCTATCCGTAAGCCTTGGGGTCATTTTGTACCCCCGGGGTTGTATTCTTCACATTTAAGAATACTTCTAGTACGAAGATCTCTTTGAAACTTTCAGTATTGCTCAAAAAATCATTTTGACAGACCGTTATGCAAAGCGTACGGATCGGATTAACGAGTAAATTTCCTCTTTGGGAAGTGGTGGCACAGAGTTCCCCACGTCGTTTGGATACGATAGTAAAACACGACGTACGGATAGGGTTAAGTGGTGGTACAGAGTTCGCCACGTCGTTTGGATACGATAGTAAAACACGACGTACGGATAGGGTTAAGTCTAAGTTTTTGTGGCTGACAATGTAATCAGAATTTTTAAAAAAAATCTTATATTAGTCACGTCGACCAGCGTAAAGCTTTACGGGGGCGTTCATTTTGCGTGAACCGTTGCTATTGGCCATTGTTGCTATTGGAAACAAACGGGTTTACTTATTTCGATCGACACTTCAGACTAAAAAAAATCTACGCAAAATTCTCTTTAAAAAACCGACTAATAACAAAGCTAGGTAACAAGCTTCCGGTCTTGATGCAAATACATTCGGAAGTTGCAAAATATTGCCAAAAGTAGTTGTAGGAACCGAGTTATAAAACCATATGTATGATAATATGTGTCACGTCGCGTTGAAATCAGGCGTTTGTCAATTTTTGAGCATATGGGGTTATTGGTATCATCTTAAAGCTTGTTCATTTATCTAGATGTCAGAGAAAAAAAATCCATTTATCTTGGGTACAAGTTGAGACATCGACAATTAAAGGAGGTGGGGGTCACCTGGTTTCAGAGGCAAGAAAATGGCCGCCAAAGTTGAGTTATTTCCTGAGCTTGAGAGTCCGTGAAAACTGAAAATGTACATTTTTGGTCCCTTTAATCAACGGTTAAAAAAAAAAAAAGTAAAACCCACACAAAGAAATTTTTTAATGGACATGAAAGGTGCTGAGCCAAAAAGCAAAAATTCGACAAACAATTAAAAAACCTGCTGAAAAATACCAGTTTCTTAACTTTCATTATTTTGACAAGCGCCTGATTTCACCACGATGCCTCACATAATATTATGAAAAAAACGACGACTGAGTCGTTCCTCCGCGGAGACCGTCTTCGGCGAGCGACGACCCTCCGGGCGGAATGAGTTAATCCTGACGATGATAATAATAATAATAAGAAGAAGAAGAAGAAATGATAATGATAATGATAATAATAATAATAATAATAGTAATAGTAATAATAAAAATAATAACAGTAATGATGATAATAATAATAATAATAATAATAATAAGAAGAAGAAGAAGAAGAAGAAGAAGAAGAAGGAGAAGGAGAAGGAGAAGGAGAAGGAGAAGGAGAAGGAGAAGAAGAAGAAGAAGAAGAAGAAGAAGAAGAAGAAGAAGAAGAAGAAGAAGAGACCAGAAAGCATTTGTATAGCGCAAATCCCGGCTATCGAAGGAGTACTGCCAAAAGACATGGACATAATTATAGTGCGGTCAATAACAGATGGCACAACATTTTGTGAAATATCTCCTTAACTATAGAACCTTCATTCTCCCAACTTTGCACAATGAGTTATATCAATTTATCTTAACAGGTGAATATTTTTTCAAACTCCTGCACACTGTATTCTAGAAAGTTCCTTAATAAATACTAATACAAAATCCCTGTCGAAGGTTTCTACAGATTTTTAAAAGTTTACAGCTCGGGCAATATCGCTTTTAAAAGCAAGTCAGCCATTTTTTTTCTAATCGCATAGTATGCTTATTGAACGTATATTTAGGGAACCTTTAGTGGGAAAATATTATGTTCATTATAAAAATATTTTTGGTAAGAAGTTTTGCCTCTAAAACGTGTCATTGGCGAGCTGTGACGTAGGTCATATGAGGAAACGAAAAGTGTGCGAGAAGCGGGAAGTACTGTGAACAATCCCATTTTCCGCGTGATGGAGATTTATAGTATTCTATATAAATTTATGAACTTCAGAGGCATTCTTCTTCTTCTTCCTCGTTCTCGAATAGAGGCATAATTAGCGAGAAAACGGCCGTCGAAGTTTGGTGACTTCCAAAGCTTGAGAGTCCTTGGAAACTGGAAATGTACATTATTGTGTTTTTGTTTGTTTATATTATTTTTTAAAGTGAAATCCACACAGAAATACGTTATTAAATGGACATGAAAGATGTTGAGCAAAAAAAAAAAAAACAACCATTCGATAAAAATTGCCTATTCAGCGGGAGGAATCCGTTTTTTATTTTTTTCAAAAAATATTTTGACGAGCGCAGATTTCACCACGGTGCTTGTCAAATAATATGCCTTAAAACGGACGAGCGTCTGATTTCACTGCGTCGTGATACAAATACAGCCATAACACTTTTTAAATACACACACATACAAACTCACATACACACACACACACACACAAACACACAAAGACACGAACATACACAGACACACAGACACACAGACTCACACATACGACAAACGATCACAAAAGAACTTTACGTAAAGTGCCCCATACACGCTCAAATTTGTTTATCAAACATTTTTTAATCAATTTTTTTTAACACTTTGACGTTTGCCCCAAAACGCTCAATTTTGTTTTTGTCAAACATAAGTTTGTGCCAAGAGTTTGTAAAGGACGGACCAACAGCGTTGGCTCTTGCTTTACCCTTGCAAAGAAAAAAAAAAGAAGAAAAGAAAGTGGGCCAAAAATGTGTTTTTGTAGAGCCAAAAATTTGGCCATTCTAAATTATTAGATGAGTTGCGATGTACTGAGCCAATAAATTTTTATTGATTTCAGAAACTTTTTGCTGATGGACGGAGATGATTCCTTTTGTGAGCTTTTTAAACTCGCGAGACTTTTTATAAGTAAACAAGGTACAGTTATACGTAGTGCCATATCTCCCACCGACAGACTTTCAATAAAAGAGGAATAAAAGAGCATAAAAAACCACAATAAAGGCTCGTAGATATCATCTGCACCGGCCGTAGACTTTTGAGAATCATCCAATTTCTTCAACTCCCTTCGAAAGCTCCTCCCCATTGAGTTAATTTTCTTTTTCATTTCTTCTTTTTTGGCTTCTGCATTAATCCACCCCCTGTATTTCAGCAGCAGAGCGTCATTGGCAGCTTCTTTTAAGTCTCGGTCACTAGATTCTTTACTTTTAACTTTCCATAGTTTAGACACACTCTAGTATACTTCAATCACCTCTAGAATATTTTTTCTCATCCTTTGACGGCGTTATTATGATATAAAAAGTAGATATTTTCTACCCGACAATAACTGAAAAAATAATGTTGGCACAAATAAATTTGATGAAGCCCACACACGATCAAATAGTTTGATGTTTTGACTAAAAATATCAACTGAAAACAGATCCGTCAAATATTTGACATCAAATTATTTTGACCATCAAACACGCCCTTACATGATCAAAAACCTATTAAACATTTGTTATAAAAAAAATTTGATCAAACTATCAAACAAATTTCAGCGTGTATGGGGGCTCTTAAAAGTAAATTTCGACCCCATTTCTTAAAACAACAGAAAAAAGTGTCAAGCATGAACGACGTCACGGCAACCCCACAGAGGATGCAGACCCCCGGATGCACTTATTGTTTGATCAAGTCAGTTCCGAATGATTTGGGGGTGGGGGGGGGGGGGCTTTACACTCTTTATACGGTACGGAGGATAAACCAGCGAAACACCGTGAGCTGCCCGTAATGAAAGCCTGGAGATTTATAAAACCTGAAACTTTAACGCCACTGGTATAATTAATATATAAGACAGAAAAAGGGTACACAATATTATGTATGTGAAATGATTATAATCTATACATATTATATTTATTATGAAAGTTAGCCACTTTCGTCGCCTAAAACTTCCGAACCACTTAACTTTCGAATTTGACAAAATTATTGGTGGTTCAGATTCATTTAAAAGGTGTACAGTTTCATCGAGGAGCCTGAAGTCACTGTAGTTTAATTTTCAGTTTTTCATTAGTTTCGTTTAGAACAAATCTTGGGAAAGTTCGTCTTCTAAGTAGTAGTAGTAGTATAAGGTTTTACGGCGCTCGCAACTGCTAAGGTCATATGAGCGCGCGAAACACAAGTTGTTCACCTCTGCGAAAGTTCACTTCACGACTGGTAACTAATTTACTTTAAAATGCTAAAAGGTTAAAATATTCAAATTCGGTGTAAATACATTTGTGTCGTCTTCTAAGATGCCATTGTATACAAGTGAGGTTTTTGTTCACTAGCCGTTCGTACTGTTCCACACCTTTGAAATTATGGAGTGTACAACCACACACGCGATCATTCCTTTCATCGAAAGGGGGCTCAGCTAGTAATTTAATATTCATGTCGTCATTGAAATGATTTTGATCATAAGAGGGGTGCTGCTTTCCAAGTCGAGCTAAGTCAGGTAGACAGTGGTGACAGAGAAACATGGAGTACAGAGAAAAGGGACTTAATTTTTTTAAAAACCCACGAATTAAATCATCGGTTTCTGCCTGATAAGCAGAGTGACCCTTTAACCCTATCCGTACGCCCTGGGGTCATTTTGCACACCCAGTGTTGTATTTTTCACATTTTAGAATACTTCTAGTACGAAGATCTCTTTGAAACTTTCAGTATTTCTCAAAAAATCATTTTGACAGACTGCTATGCTAAGCGTACGGGTCGGATTAACGAGTAAATCTCCTCTTTGGAAAATGGTGGCACAGAGTTCCCCCACATAGTATGGATACGATAGTAAAACACGACGACGTACGAATACGGTTAAAAGGACATGGCGAACACAAAATATATTTCCTATCAGCAGCAGACCAAAGTCACATTTGAACCATCATACACTGATCTGTCGTCATTTTAATGAGTACAGTATACGATAATAAGGACGGTTTTTTTTTTCAAAATGGTATTTTTTTTAAATAATAATTTTTGACTTGAGATGTTTGCAAAGAGTTTGTTTTCCTGGATACACCATTCAATTTATTTTTTTAGCTTTCTTTTGAAATTGTAAAAAAAAAAAAAAAAAACTTTAAAAAAACTTCAAAAACCCTGCATTAAACTGTAAATTAAAAATAAAACGGCAGTTATCAGAAACACAGATTTGCGCATATCATAGTGCGCATGCTATCGCCTGCCTTCACAAGGTTCAAGTAAAAGACAAATCTATATTATGATTCTACAAGGTTTTGCTTCTTTTTTTAAACTGGTCCAAAAAGCACGTCTTCAAACTTTGTCGCGGAATGAATGTCTTCATAGGGTTAACTATGGGTGGTTGGCGGGTGCTCTGCTGTGGTTTGCTCCTTCCTTCCTAAGAAGATATAAGTGTGAGGCAGCGTGGTGGAATCAGGCTTTCGTCAAAATAATCAAAGTGAAGAAACTTGCATTTTTCCACAGGTTTTTTAAATGTTCAACTAATTTTTGTTTTTTTGCCTCAACACCTTTCACGCCCATTAAAGAACTCATTTCTGTGTAGATTTTTCTGAAAAACGTTAATTAAAGGCACAAAAAAATGTAAATTTTCAGTTACCACGGACTCTAAAGCTAAGGAAATAACTAATCTTTGGAAGCCATTTTTTCACTCTTTTTACCTCTGAAAACAGGTGACCCCCACCTCCTTCATTCGCAAATATCTCGATTTGTATTCAAGATAAATGGATATTTTTTCCAACCAAATAAAAACAACTGAACAAGCTTTAAGATGATACCAATAACTTTACATGTCCAAAAATTGACGAGAGCCAGATTCCACCACACTGCCTCACAAATGCTCTCCTTGCCTCTCCTTCTTCTTTTCTATGTCATTTATTCGGAAGTAACTTCTCTAATCACCGGCACGTATGTCATCTATTTGTGTTACAACTGCTGTAAAGCTTTATCACTAAAACTAAACACGTAGCTGAAAGAATTAACCAAAACAACTCAAGCGCTGAGGTATATATGGTCGCTTTTAAGCACAAGTCGGCTCTCCCGAAAAATACGGTTTCGAGAAAATCGAAGGTAAAGTTTTCACTCCATGGTCAGTTTCTTTAAAAGACAAGGAGAGTTTTCTCTATAACCAAACAAATATACACACCAATGTAACCAAACTTCTCTTATAGGTAGGGCAATGTCCACTTTTGGGGTTGGTCAAGATTTCTGGAAAGCCCCGAAGTCTGGGTTAGCCCACTTGTCCTTAAAAGCGACCAAAACATATAAACATGATAATATATCAAATTTTGATTTACCTTTGTGCCTGAAATGGCAAGCCCTTTCTGGGGTTATCCAGTGCAGAAGAATAAATTAGGGGTCACTCACAGCCACAGAGGTCAAGTCGTCGTGTTGATGCCTTTGGTCCCTCCCCCTCCGCCTGCGGTGACGTCATCAAGTTAGTGTACATCCAAACAGGGAAAAGACCTGTCGGTGTCCAGTGTCCATCCCCCACACACACACAGCCTGGGCAGACGACGGCGGTCGGTTAGTGCGGTCACTATCACTCAGCCCATCAATCGGTGGATAGTGGATGGCGCAACGCGTCAGGATAAAGCAGCTTCTGTCCTATGGACTCGACCCATGTAGGGGCTTGTGCGAACAACTCGCTATAACTATATATAATATATCTAACCTCAATAACACTCCAAACCAACCGTCTATCTTCACCGGGATAGCACTCTAACCCTCTTACACTCCAAGTCGTCTATAGATCTCAACCCGGAGAGCACTCAAAACCGCGTAACCCCAGCACGTGAGCACTCAAACAAAACCGCGTATCTACCCCCACACAAAGACGCGTGCGAGCCGTGGTGGGTGAGTGCACTTGGGTGAACAAACCAAACAAACAAAAACGTTGGTACAGTTTTATGAACACACTCCGCTGCGGCGACTAGTGTCGTAGTTTTGTCTCCACTCAATGGCCCTTTATGTGAGACGAGGATGTGGAGTTATTGAGGTCAACGACCCTCCGAACTAGGTCAGAGCTGACACACGATCAATCCCTCTCCCCTTCCCCTCCCTCTCTCCCCCACCCTCTCCCCCCTCCCCTGACCCAGCCAGCCAGGCTCCCCTAGCACCGCGGACTAAGAGAGAAAGAAAAACAAAAACACGTCATAGTGGAGGGGAGTGCGCCGATCAATATTTGTGGGGGTGTATGTGTGGGTGGGAGAGGGGTAGAGGGGGAGAAAGGCGGTGAGAGTTGGAAGAGGTAGGGGGGGGGGGGTAGAGATCTGATACTTTCGATACCCCCCCCCCCCCAAACGCTAACCTTTCCGCAACTGTGTAGTAAACAGTAGGACGGTCCAGAGATTGATTGGATAAAGGGGAGGAAAGGGGGTGGGGTGGGGGTGGAAAGGGCACAATCTGGTCAAGTTAGTGACAATAAGACAGAAAGTCGAGGAAAGGGGGGGGGGGGGAGTAAAATATAATTTCAATTATAGACGTTTACTGCTCACCCTCCCCCCTCCCCTCTCCACCCTTATAACCTAATTACTTTAAAATTTAGATCAAGTTGGAGGCGAGCTATTTCGAACCTGCCTGTCAGCGCCAATTTTAGACACACAGGAAGGGATGAATGTCCTAGATGAAAGACACTGATACTGCACTCGATACAAGTATTATGACCAAACGGGAAACGAGCTCATGTTTTTTGTGTGCTGCGGCGAAGAACCTAACCGCTACACCACAGAAGTCAATTGGTCGCTTTTAAGCACAAAGGGGCTGTCCCGAAAAATGCTTTTTTGAGAAAATCGAAGGTAAAGTTTTTGCCCCTTGTTCAGTTTCTTTAAAAAACAAGGAGAGTTTTCTCAATAACCAAAAAAATATACACACCAATGAAACCATACTTCTCCTATTATAGGAAGGGCAATGCCCACTTTTGGTGTAGGTCACGATTTCTGGAAACCCCCGAAATCTGGGTTAGCCTGCTTGTCCTTAAAAGCGACCAATTGGGACGTGGTGACTGTGGGACTATCCAATAGGGCTGGGCGGCTAGGTTCCTGATTATTGAAAGCTAGGAAGAATCATAGGAATCGACTCCGAACCCAATTACTTACTTTCTAATAAAGTGATTTCTTCCGGTGGTTATCTGGTTGGCTCCGAACATCTTCAGGATTTAGGATAACCTTGATTTCGGAACATTACGAAGCATTACATTTTGTTTTTTCAAAACAATTTCTTTTTTAAAAGAAGATGATTTCTATGATTGAATGGACTGGTAACCGTTGGTTTACGTAAAAAGGAGTCGGAACTTTTCTCCCATAGCATTAATAGTGGGGATCGGTTCCGGAATCGAGTCTTCGCCCAGCTCTACTATCCAATGGTCGGACGATGAGACGATGATCTGTGGTTATGTTTTGGTAAGCGTTTTATGGCGCTCGCAAAAGCATACGGACATAATGTGAGCGTGCGGGGCACACTATAAAAACATTTTTCAGTTGGTAGGACATTTTGAATTTTGTCCAGGTGGCGGCCGAAGCATACTCTTATCGATTTTGGACTACTAAGGGATCTTTAACGTGCTCAACTTGCACACGCGACCTCCGAGATTTATTGCCTTAGTCCATGAAGGCTCGGTGTAGATCTTTCATACCATAAAGCCATCTGCGGGTAAAATGCCCCCCATGCCCCGGCCCGCCCATGTTTACCCAGTTCGACCACGCAAATTTAAAAATCCATTTTTGAAACCTACACCCTTTTCCCCCGAAGTTTCAAGCGCCCGTTTCAATCAATTATGTTTAGAAGTCGTGTAAGAATGGGTTTTTAAAAATAGTTGGCAATTTTGGGTCTTGTTTAAAAATATTTTCTTCAATCTTTTCAAATATTCATTTTTCCGACTTCAAATTTCGTCTTCTCCATGTTTTTCATCTGAATGGCTTCATATTTATACACAGTATGCTTCCATAGGTGAAAGTTACTGAAATAGAGAACCTTTTTGAAGATAATAAGAAAATAAAGTTACTATCAGTGTTTTTGTTGGGAATTTCGAGGTTTTTTTGCTACTTGTCCATAGTACATATTTCCAGAGTCCATAATTATTGTCACAATCGTAATATTACACATCTGGCGTTATTTGTTCATTGCATAGGTGTTGTAGTTTGTACTTACTAAAAAATGAAAGTCAACAGACGAAAAACAAGAA
This sequence comes from Aplysia californica, assembly GCF_000002075.1. Taxonomy (NCBI): domain Eukaryota; kingdom Metazoa; phylum Mollusca; class Gastropoda; order Aplysiida; family Aplysiidae; genus Aplysia; species Aplysia californica. The sequence continues at coordinate 279,932 of NW_004797479.1, read as the reverse complement.
AGACGATAGTTTTAGAAATTTGATGAAATTATCCAATATGGCGGACGTTTGCTAGGCTACCATGGTCACTATGTGCTTATAATAATAAATAATTACTTGAATTTATTCTTTGAAGTCTGACTAATATAAATATATAATTGTTGCATATCTATCAAGGGATCTGGATTTTAGAAATGTTACCAAGTAGATGGTGTGGCTGAAAGACAGCACAAAGGTGGGCAAAGGAGGTGAGGGGGTGGGAGCCGAAAGTGGAGGCGAAAGCAGACGACAGAACTTTGCAAAACAGCAGGGAAGGAGTGAAAGGAAACAATTTTAGAGAAGAAAAATAATCCGTCGGCATCCGAATTCGCACCCAGGATCTATTGATGAAGGAGAAGCGAACTCCTCAACATCCAGGCAACGAGAGCCCCCAATAATACGAGGTTAGGACACGCGCTTGTTTTACGACGTGATGGAATCAGGCGCTCGTCAATACATTTTTGGGCACGTGCAGTTATTGCTATAATCTTAAAGCATCTTCGTTGGCCTTCTTTTGTTGATGAAAGTATCCATCTGTCTTGAATAGAGGTCGACAGACTTGTTATTGAAGGATTTTTTTATATTAAAAAAAAATTTTTTTTTGGGGGGGGTCTCCTGGTTTTAGAGGTAAAATTAGCAAGAAAATGGCCGCCAAAGTTTAGTTACTCCCAAAGCTTAGGCGTCCATGGGAACTGCATATTTACATTTACTTTGTTTAACACGGCTAATCTGGGCTGAGTAGTAGTTTTCCGTGCAGACAAAAATAATAAGAAGAAGAAGAATCATAATTTTAAAAACTTTTTCATTTTCTGCAGCCGTTAAGCGTTGGGGGGAAAAAGCAGAATGATAATACCCTGTTTAAAAGATTCCATTTATATAGCGTTCTATTTAATATGAGTAAAAGCTCAGAGCTCTGGTAGACTGGTGGGTGATTAGAGGACGTCACAGGCAGGTCCTACTTCTTGTCTTTCCCTTTGGTGTGTCTGTCTGTCTGTACTACTTTTTCTTGCACTATATTATAGCGAACCATTATCGTTGATGTCTGCCATAGATCTGGCGCTTGATGATGATTATGATGATGAAATGTGTCGATGTGTTTCTCTTTACTTAAACAGACTTTAACAAAGAAACAGGAAGATTTATAAACCTTATAATTATAAACAGAACTTCCCCATCTGGATTCAAACTAATAATATACAAGAAACAGAAAGATTTAGAAACCTTATGAAAAGAACTTCCAAATCTGGATTCAAACTAATATACAACATTATCTTCTGCACGTAACAGCAAACCATGTAAGCATTAAAACACAGATGTTGCTCTCAGTATTTAAAGATGGGTTGGTGGAATGTTGGGATGGTAAATGGTGGGATAGTGTGATGATGAGATGGTGTGATGGTGGGTTGGTGTGATGGTGGGATGGTGGGGTGGTGAAATGGTGGGATGGTGAGATAGTGAGATGGTGGGGTGGTATGGGTGTGGGATGATGGGATGACGAGATTGTGGGATGGTGAAATGGTGAGATAGTGGGATTCTGGGACGGTGCAATGGTGTGATAATGGGATGGTGGGATCGTGAGATGGTGAGATGGTGAGATGGTGGGGTGGTGAGATGGGGGAATGGTGGGATGCTGGGATGCTGGAATTGTGTGATGGTGGGTTAGTGGGACGATGAGACACTGTATGAGTTGTAAGCTGATGAATAAGGACGATAGTTGTTTAAATAATTCCTCATGTGGACAGGAGAAGAAAAAAAAAGATGTTTGAAGGAAAGAGGGAGGAAACATAGGTGTTTGATAGGGAGAAAGAAGGAGAGTTAAGGACGATAGATGTTTGATAGGAAGGAAGGAGGAGGGATCAGGACGATATATGTCTGATAGGAAGGAAGGAGGAGGGATAAGGACGACAGATGTCTGATAGGTACAAATGAGAAAACCGCGCGAGAGCACCCGCAAACCACCAACGGCTATGACAGACGCACGCAATAACCACAGATAGCATAATGACGTTACTAGTGAGTGTTGAAATTTGATCCCTAAAAAACAGGTCACATCACATCTCTCCGCAGCAAAACAAACCGATATGTGGTGTACAGCCGTAAGCTGACAAAACACCTTTTCTTTTTTCATTTTGGCGCCAGCACTTTTTATTTGCTAAATTGAAAGCCTGATCAGTTACCCTGCTTGTGTGAACAATATCACAGTAAAAGTGTGACTATTTTGGGGTAAATTAGAATTCAAATGTTGAAATCACTCTATTTTTAAAAGGTTACACTAACAAAAGACTTTTTCTCGAAACTGCAGTGAAAAAGGCGTATTGTCAGCTTACGTCAGTGTAGTGGTTATAGGAGCTCCTCCATCCCTCGCAAAGTAAGTGAATTCGATCCCAGCATGGTGAGGGATCTTTTTCTCTTTTTTTAGGGGAGGGGGGGG
>NW_004797479.1:272922-276100 GCF_000002075.1 Aplysia californica | reverse complement strand
TATATATATGCACACACCATATAAACACACAAACACACACTCACACACACACACTCTCTGACCACATACAAACACACGCAACACAACACACAACTCAGTTTGCAAACCATCTATCAGTTACACAATCGACAACCATGCAGATACCTGCTTACTCAGCACATCTGTGATATCAGAACGTATGTGCTTAGCGCCCCAGGCTACAATGTAAGAGGCAGATAGATAGATAGATAGATAGATAGATAGATAGATAGATAGATAGATAGATAGATAGATAGATAGATAGATAGATAGATAGATAAAGAGTGAGAGAGAGAGAGAGAGAGAGAGAGAGAGAGAGAGAGAGAGAGAGAGAGAGAGAGAGAGAGAGAGAGAGAGAGAGAGAGAGAAAATAAAACAACACAGGAAAATATAACTGCTTGCATTCTATGCTTCCAAGGAAGTCAAGAATGGTTCTGAGTGCTCTAGGGTTATCTTGGGGGTAATAACACTATTATAGATAGTAAAGTGAATATCAGTAAATGCGAGGCAGCGTGGTGGAATCAGGCTCTCGTCAATTTTGGGGCATGTAGAGTTATTGGTATCTTCAGGGCGCTACACAGTAGCGACCGGCAGTGGCATTGTTTGTAAACGGTTCTGTATTTGTGTAATAGTGTGTATTTATGTATGTATTTATGCATGTATGTATTTGTGTATGTATGTATTTATAATTATGTATTTATGTATGTATGTTTGCCATTGTAAAACAAAGTGCCCTTCTGGGACAAATAAAACTGTAATTTATTATTTATTATTTATTATTATTATAGCTTGTTCACTTGTCTTTATTTGGATGACAAAATATCCAATTATCTTGAATACAAGTCGAGATATTTGTAAAAGAAGGAGGTGAGGGTCACCTGTTTTCAGAGGTTAAATTAGTGAAAAAATGGCCAAAGATTAGTTATTTCCTTTGCTTAAGAGTCCGTGGTAACTGAAAATTGACATTTTTGTGTGTCTTCATTCAACGTTTTTCAGAAAATCGACTCAGAAATGAGTTCTTTAATGGGCATGAAAGGTGTGGAGCCAAAAACCCAAAATTTGATAAAAATTCACAAACCAGCGGAAAAATGCAAGTTTCTTCACTTTGAATATTTTGACGAGAGCCTAATTCCACCACGCTGGCTCACAAATGATAAATAAATCAATTACATTTTATTGATTCCCCTAGGGGGGGGGGGAATTTGGACAACATTGTGAAACATACATACCTTAGATCTAATACTGCTTGATACTGAGGGGGATTTGTGCTATACAACATGTTATGCTATCTATCTATCTATCTATCTATCTATCTATCTATCTATCTATCTATCTATCTATCTCTCTATCTGTAATAATAATAAGAACAATCATCATCATCATCATCATCATCATCATCATCATCATCATCATCATCATCATCATCATATAATGGAGCATGGCCCAAAACATTTGGATCGTATAGACTCCTAAAACGCACAACAGACAATTGTGAAATTTTCTATGCAGATGTAAATTTAGGCGAGGATTTGCATGGGGTAGTTAAATTTTTTTCAGAAAACCTGCCACGATTGGCCTTCCCGCTAAACGGGTTGCTTGTTCTGTGGGGCGAGAAGAAAAATCTCGGCCACGGCCGGCCTTCTCGCTGAACGAGTGGCTCGAACTGCGGGGCGAGAAGAGAAATTGGTCACGAGACGAGACGGGAAGTATTTCTCGTTCCCGGGACCGGTCCTGGCGAGAAGTAGGTCAGCTTCTCGGTCTTCTCGCTCGGGAAGTAAAAAGCGCTTCCCTCCCGTCTCTAATTCAAACCAAATCATCTCCCTCCCGTCATCTAAATCATCATTTACTTCTCCTTCTCCCCCACCCCACCCCACCTCACCCCACCCCGCCTCCTTTTGACAGACGCAGTCCCCGCCATGCCCACCCCACCCTCCCTCACCGGCCCCGTCGTGATCAACGACCAGGCGTTTGGCTTCTACTGTGACGTCAGTCTGCCCGGCCGTGACCTTGACGAGCGTGTGGAGGTCGTGTGGACGTTTGACGGCAAGGAGGACCCCGCTATCCCCCGGCAGAACCTCACGACGGACAACACCTTAGCGCATCTGGACGGTGCTCGTCTCAAAGGTCACTTCAATAAGAAGGTTAGTGTTTTAGGGCAAGGATAATAATATTAATTAATAGTGTAAAGCCCATGGAGCTTGCTTTCGAGTGGGGACATGCGCTATACAAATTATGCTATTTATTATCATCATAGGTGGTGGGGGCGGGCAACGGAAGGGGACTGGAGGGGAGAGGGGAGGGAGGAGAGTGGGATGACGGGAGTGTTTATTCTTGTCAAAAATCTAGATGCAAAATTTATGCTTATATGAAATTGACCAACTTTGTAGAAAGCCTCTGCTTTAAAAGAAAACTTTCTCACATCATCACCTGTGAAAGCAAAAACGTAACTTACCTCATATCACGTAAAGTCTGTCCAGCCCAACATGAAGGTCAAACTACCACAACACTCCGAGCTTGGTTTAATAACCATAGGCATTCAGTACGGAAAAACTCCTGCACACCAGTCGGCCAACATTTCAACAGTCCTGGTCACAACTGAGCCTTCGATTTGCAGCTTCAAGGTATTGAAATAGTCCAATATCCAACTAAAGAAAAACTCAACCGAAGAGAATCTATGTGGATTTGGAAATTGTAGTCTCACCAAATTGTCGCTGGCTTTGACATCGACGAGCCACATTTCACGGAGTTTAAATTTACAACGTAAGATCCTAATCACGCCTTGTATTCCAGTAACCCCTTCCTTTGGCCCTGCCTTTCCGTTGTGTTCATTACCTCCACGCACCCCCCCCCCCCCTCTCTCTCTCTCTCCCACTTCTTGCCTTCGTGTTCGCCTTTCTCTGGCCTTTCCGATTTGTGTTCACCACCGCACTTTCAGCTTTATAACATGAATGTACGAACTTATGTTTCTACAGCTTGTGTAGATCGAGTCATATAATATGTATTTTGAATGTTCCCGATGAAGCCGACAGAGGGCAAAAGTTGAACGTGTCATTAAATATTTGGGAAATACGACCGAGTCTCAACCGTTTTACTATCTGCTGTATACAATGATGATGATGATGATGATGATGATGATGATGATGATGATGATGATGATGAT
>NW_004797479.1:270283-271528 GCF_000002075.1 Aplysia californica | reverse complement strand
ATAATCATTAATATTATATCATTATTACTTGTTCTAATATTCATGTGTATTGTTATCATTACCAATATAATCATAATTATAATCATTAATATTACATCATTATTACTTGTTCTAATATTCAGGTGTATTGTTATCTCAGGTGGGCTGCAAAGCGCGGCCCTTCTACGCGGGGAACGAGCAACACGCGGGCAATTTTGTGATGAGCAACGCCTACTTCGCCGGGATACAGGTCGGTCAGTCAGGGCTACTGGGCCAAACAAAATGGTATAGATCTAGGTTTAACGCCCCTATCAACACTATAAGGTTATTTATTTAAGAGGCAGGACCTCCGAGTTTAACGTCCGTCTACGAAAGGACCGAGCCTAGTGGGAAATTCGTGTAAAGTGCCTTCCTCAAGGATACAGTGTCGACTGGGGCTGGAGAGAGGAGGTTTTTGGGATTTTTGTTTCGTGGGTTGTTTGGTTTTTGTTTTTATTTTGTTATGATTTTATTGGTTTTTGTTTTGTGAATTTTTTTTATTTGTTTTTAATGTGTTTGCTTTATGTTCTTTTGTTTTTATCTGCACGATTTGGGGGCTTTTGTTTGTCTGTGCTTAAAAAAAAATATGTTTGCTTGTTTTTGCTTCTTTAATTTATAGTTTTTGTAGTTGTACTTGTTTTGCGTTTGTTTTATAATTTTTTTTTACATATTTGTTTTGTTTTTAGATGCAGTTGGAGATATTTGGTAGGTTTTAGGTTAGTAAGCGTTTCACAGCCCTTGCAACTGTGTAAGGTCGTGTGAACCCCATTTTAGGGTTTTTGGTGTCCCTATCCGACGCAATCTAGAAAGACTGGTGTAGAAGGAGGAGGAGAGAGACTGGTATTGAAAAAGGAGGTGAGGGAATGGTATTGGAGGAGGAGGTGAGGGAATGGTATTGAAAGAGGAGGTGAGGGAATGGTATTGGAGGAGGAGGTGAGAGACTGGTATTGAAAGAGGAGGTATTGGAGGAGGAGGTGAGAGAATGGTATTGAAAGAGGAGGTGAGGGAATGGTATTGGAGGAGGAGGTGAGAGACTGGTATTGAAAGAGGAGGTATTGGAGGAGGAGGTGAGAGAATGGTATTGGAGGAGGAGGTGAAAGAATGGTATTGAAGGAGGAGGTGAGAGACTGGTATTGAAAGAGGAGGTGAGGGAATGGTATTGGAGGAGGAGGTGAGAGACTGGTATTGAAAGAGGAGGTGAGGGAATGGTATTGGAGGAGGAGGTGA
>NW_004797479.1:264239-267285 GCF_000002075.1 Aplysia californica | reverse complement strand
TTCTTCTTCTTCTTCTTCTTCTTCTTCTTCTTCTTCTTCTTCTCCTCCTCCTCCTCCTCCTCCTCCTCCTCTTTTTTTTCTCCTTCTTCTAATCCGTGGCTGGGGCAATTATGGGAGCACCACTGCATCTGAAAACCAACTCTCGCCCTTTCTCTCTGTCTTCTGCTTTCCTCAGATCGTCACCCGTCGCCTTCCCTGTCCACTCTGCGATGCTGTCCTCCCATCTCCTTCTGTCTTCCTCTCTTTCTCTTTCCTTGTACGGTTGCGTGTAGGATTGTTTTGGCAAGTCCAGTGGATCTTGTGACATGCCCATACCATTTTAATGTTCGTCTCTTCACTGTGTTCAGTAGATCTTCATGCTGCCCCACTGCGTTTGGGTAAGCTATACGGATAAAACAAAACAACTTCAGATGACTCATAGTTTTTTTTGGTTGGGATTGGGGGGGGGGGGTTATATTTGTTTAAAGGGGCGTCTGTGGTATAACGGTTAGGTGCTTCCTCATCGCACACAGGAGACCGAGTTCGATTCCTGAGTTGGAAGAATATAGTTTTATCAAGTATCTAAATAGCGTATCGAAAGGCCATATTAATGGCATTTTTCCCTTTCAAAAACTGAACATACTTTACTGCAAAAGACACCACTGATATCCTAGTTAAGTCCTGCTTTAAGTAAGCTGAACGAAATACTATACTAGTAATGAGCTACGGCACACGAAATTTCAAACTTTGAATTTTCATTTTCTCCACTTTATAGAAATGTAACTATCTTTTTCCACTGGAGTCTTCATTTGGGCAGAAGTCATTGACTCCCCTCCCCTCCTCAACAAAATAATAGTAATAAATTTAAAAAATAAAGCAATCACAATGGAGGTAATTTAGGAGGTGGGCTTCTAATCTCTACAACACTGACGCCGGTAAGCTGATCCTAGAAAATGACAAAAACGTGTTTGCTGCCCGTTTTCAAGGAAACAGCAGAGATAATACGTACCTTCAGCTATGTTTTTTATCCCTGTAATTAGTGTATGATGTCAATAGTCCTGGTTCGAATTCCAAAGCGGCGTTACTATATTATTATTATTTAGTCAATGATGGAAGTGGAAGCAGTAAGTTGTTCAGCGGCAGAATATAAGGGAGACAACTCTATTATTCTCCTGGTGGACGCATCATCACGCATTGTTATCTCTCTTTTTTCTCCTGTGTCTCGCTAGAAAAACAATAAATGAAGAAGTCTTGGTTGAAGCAAATTGTAGAAGACAGCTTATGACGAATACAAGAAAGGGTCAGGCAAATTTCTTCGGACACACAATGCGGGAAGAAGCATTGGAGAATGTTGTAACAACAGGCAAGTTTGATGGAAGGAGAGGCAGAGGCAGACACAGGGAAAAGATACTGGACAAGATGATAACATGGCTAGGAGCAGCAAGAACAACAGACGCCATTGCTGCTACGCAAGACAGAGTGAAGTGGAGGTCCATGATCACCCACGCCAATCGGCAAGGCACCAGATGATGATGATCTCGCCAGGGGCTTTGTTGCATGAAGAAACATTGCAGCTCGCTTTGTTTTTAAAAGGCATGATGCGGGGGAAGGCCATGGTCAAATGACGTCATTTTTTAGTTTGAGATCGAAATTGGGCTGTTAACGGATTCGAGTACTCTGAAATGTCTACTTTCCCGAAATGAAAGTCTTATGTCCCTGTCAATAGCAGAACATGTTCAAAAACACTCACAAAGATGACACTCCCCTTCCTCTAAGTGAAAAAAACGCATTTTTTTGCCCTAAAATGTCCCTCTTTTTGTAATAGGCATAAAGCTCTCCACACGCTCAAATATCAATCATGTTATACATCATTTTGAAAATTGTGGTCTCTACTTTCGCAAAATGGCGATTAAAAAGCAGTTGGGACTTGATCATTGATGTAAATAAGTTACAAGTAATATGGCTGTTTCCATTGCCTGACGTTTAAAGAAGTATTATCCTTTCAGTTAAAACTGACGCTTATCCACTCTCTTTATAATTTTTCTCATCTTCTGACTCTAGCAATATAATGAAAAGCGCGTTACGGTAGAGCTTGGTGTAAAGCGCAGCGGGGTAATGCGCTGTACAAATGTGTCATGACACAGTGGAATCAGGCGCTCTTCAATTTTTGGGCATATTATGGAGTTATTAGTGTCATCTTAAAGACTGTTCATTTGCCTTGCTTTCGATGGAAAGAAAATCCATTTATCTTGCATAGAAGTCTATATATTTGCAATTGAAGGAGGTCAGGGTTGGCTGATTTCAGAGGTGAAATTAGCGAGAAAATGCCGCCAAAGTTTGGTGTCTTCCATTGCTTCAGACTCCTTGAAAACTGCAAATTTACATTTTTTTTGGCCTTTAATCAACATTTTTCTATAAAAATCCCCACATAAAAGTGTTTTTGAATGGACATACAAGGTGTTGAGCCATAAAATAAAAGTTCGATAAAAATTGCCAAACGGGGAGGAAAATACCGTTTTCTTCAATTTCTCTATTTTGACGAACGCCTGATTTCACCAAGATGCCTCCCAAATGCTATTAATTATCATTATTATTAGTAAGGAAAAAACTCACAGGCAGGTCATTTTGAGTTTTGATACGCTTGTTTCGAATTCACTATTATTATTATTGGTTTGACTACTATTGGTTTTAATAAGATGAATGTTTGGAGTGGTTTTCTTCACGTTGTCACAAGTAAGTTCTCCTTCCTGTACAACGTTTTCCTATTACATCATTGTTTGATACTCCCCACCAACCCGTCTCTCCCCCCCACCAACCTCCTCCATCTCCCTCCCCCCTCCCCCTCAACCTCCCCCTTCCCCCCCTCCCATCCACATCTGCCCCCAGGTGGAGGTGAATGATGAGACCATCTCCCAGTGCGTTATCAGCGGCGACCCGCACATTCACGGCTTTGACTACAAGTGAGACTGCAAGGGGTTGGGGTTCCAGTCTTATGCCACATGACGATGTATAATATAATATACAGAAAGAGAGAGAGAGAGGGGGGGGGAGAATTAGAGAGAGAGAG
>NW_004797479.1:262098-263234 GCF_000002075.1 Aplysia californica | reverse complement strand
TCTCTCCCCCTCCCCCCCAACCACCACACCTCTCCCATCGTGCCCCCTCCCCCTCAACGACACCTCCCAGAACCTACCACTTGTTTAAGACCGGGGACTTCATCCTGTACAACGTGACGGGCCGTGACATGGAGATCCAAGCGCGGACATGGCAGTGTGGCAACATGAAGGTCTCGTGCATCTGTGGACTCGTCATACAGGAGGGCTCGGACGTCATCAAGTGAGTCCCTCTCTCCCTTTCTCTCCCAATTAATCAAGAGCTCTTCCATCACCCCGCCCACCCCCCATTTGTTTTTATCCCTCCCTGTCACTCTACTCTGTCACTCTACTACCCAATCATATACCCCCCCCTCCCCTGCAATGAAGGTCTCGTGCATCTGTGGACTCGTCATACAGGAGGGGTCGTATCTCATCAAGTGAGTTTGTCTCTGTCTTTCTCTCCCGATCAGTTTAGTTTTAGTAGAGGTTTCTACGCGCTCGCAACTGCATAAGGTCATATAAGTGCTGAAGAATAGAGGTGTTACAATAGAGTAACAAACATAAAAAAGAAGGAGGAAAGATAAAGACGATCGTTGTTTGTAAAGGAAAGAATGAGCAAACCACACCCGAGCACTCGCCAACTGCCCGATCCCTTCTCCCTTCTTCTCCGCATGCTTTTACCTCCTCCCTCCCCCTCCTCCGTATGCTTATACCCCCTCCCTCCCCCTCCTCCGTATGCTTATACCTCCTCCCTCCCCCCTCCTCCGCATGCTGACGCCTCCATCCTCTCTATCCAGGATCAACGAGTGTGACCAGACGTACAACGGCCCCCACACTGCTCCCATAGTGGACATCGCCAACAAACTCAGTCCCGGTGTCCGAGTTGCCAGGTCAGAGGATGGCCGGAGGTTCGGGGTGAGTGACGAGGATGTATAATGACTCGGCACTTTTGATGTAATTTCGGTTTACCCAGGATGTATAATGACTCAGCATTTTTAACGTAATTTCGGTTTACCGAGGATGTATAATATAATGACATGACTCCGCACTTTTGACGTAATTTCGGTTTACCGAGGATGTATAATATAATGACATGACTCCGCACTTTTGACGTAATTTCGGTTTACCGAGGATGTATAATATAATGACATGACTCC